>NC_092137.1:21255641-21558671 GCF_043159975.1 Macaca nemestrina | reverse complement strand
TCAAGATTTTCATCACACTGGAATGGGCCAAGAAAACTGTAGAGAAGGTGACTAAGCACATTTCCATAGAACTGAGGCTGGCTCTGAGAGGTCCCCAACACAGGTCCCAGTTCATAGCAACGTCCAGGTATTGTTCTGGTGCTCACATTTCAGGTGTGGCACTGAAGCCAGCAACTGTGATGGTGTCACTGAGTCTTCCTCAACTGCCTGTTAGTAAAGGCTGTGTTCCCGTTGCCTGCCAGACATTGTAGCACAGATGACAACTGTGCATACGGCTTGCATGAGGAGCAGGGAGAGGTCCCTAAGCTTCTGTGTTTGGGAAAACATAAAGCATATCCTCCATTTTTCTTGCTGACCAATGGGCGGGAGGCCCAGGATTCCAATCTCACTAGCCTCTTTCTTCTTTAACAAGTGCGAAGAAAATGGAAAACAATGAAATTAAATGCTGTTGATTTCCCTCAGAATGGTACAAGAGTGGCAATTGTTAATTTTTTAAAAAGGCAAAGAAATCTAACTCCATTATCTAATTTTCCAATTGGAGATAATAATTTTCTTTTTTTCCTCACATTGTTTGGATAACAATTACTCTAATTTAATATTACTTCACCCAAAACAAGTGAAAGGTAAAACAGAAAATCCAAAATCAAGATGTAAACGTTGGAGAAATTCTGAGATGAAACATTTGTTAGGAAAAGATATTCACTAGTGAATTCATAAGCTCTAATTCGGAGTAAGTCTCCCTGATGAGAATGTCCTGGTAATAGTGGCCCCTGCACTACTGTCACACGTGATGAACAATTGTATTCACTGAGGAGGTTCTCCTCCCTGTTTAAGGAATGACCACTGACTTTTCAATAGATTCGTGAAAATCTTGACTCTCATGAGACCATCAGATGCTGCAAAGGTCAAACACATATTTTAGCCTGGAGAATAACCAAAAAGACTTAAATTTGGACTCTGATCCTAGAAGAAAATAAATAGCAAAGGCAGAGAGATCCTCTGTCTTTTGACACACCCATGTCACTAGATGTGTAGTAAGGTGGCAGGGGATGCTGTGATATGGGGAGAAATGATGTGGAGTAACATAGCGTAGTGTAATGCAAGCCCAGTGAAAACTATATGGAACCATATCTACATTATCCCAAACACACATTATTGAAATATGCATTGTTTATGGAGATTCATCTTTATGACTCTTTAACTCACTCATTTGACTTGTATTAATATGCATAATTATTGTTCACATCATTCAATAAACTTTCAGTATGGACTAAAACTAACACATTCACATAGATTCCATTCCAATGTCTGCACCTTTGCTGTGATCAAAAAACAATTGACTGCTACTATCTGCTCCAGACTCCAAGACAGATGCTAAACCAACCCACTAGTAATGGTTTGTTGCTTGAGCATATCTGAAGTCCTAGGAAAACCCAGGAAATTAGTTGCCATCTGATGTGGTGTTACCATGTAGTCCTTGCAGAAGGCAGATGAGAGGAGCTCAAGAGCCTGGCCCTATCTTGGTGTTCATCGTGATTAACAAGGCTGCAGCCTTAGTGTCTCCTCAAGAGAATGGCTCAGGGCTCTGCAACCACAGGAGGTAAATAAATATTTGTTGACTAACAGATAAAAGGAACACAAAAAACAAAAACAGGGACAAAGAGAGGGTCTCCCTTGAACTTAACAGTGTAGAAAAGAAGAAACAGAAACATACAACCTGTGTCAGCAGTGTGGAGACCACTTTATTACCAGGGCATCCTCTTTACGGTGGCTTACTCTGAACTAGAGCTGATGAATTCATTAGTCAACATCTTTTCCCAACAAATGCCTCATCTCAGAATTTCTCTACAGTTTATATTTTGATTTTGTATTCTGTTTTACCTTTGGCTTGTTTTGAGTGATGAAGTAATATTAAATTAGAGTAATTATAGCAAAATATTGCTTCCATGAAGGGAGAAAACTCAAGACAGTATTATATTTGCTTCCTTGACAAGTGACAGTGTAGACATCCATAGAAATTCCCACCCATCCCCACATCCTGACATCATGCTGCACATCAATGGAATTGATCCATTAGATATTGCATCCATTAGATAATACTATCAACAGTGAATCATCCATAAGACCTCTATGATATTATCATGATATATTCTTGCTTTCTGAATAGCAAGATATTGATAATAAAACAGAATTGGGACCAAAGCTAGAACAATTTTCAACAGAAAACCTATAGACTCATAGAATATTTTCTAGATTTTTGGCTAGGATACTGCCACTACTTATAGGCTCTATCTGTGTGGTCAAGAGAACAGAAAAGACAATACAACCTATTCCACCATGCCCTGTCATTTCACCTAAAATAGGATGTGAGATGCCTCTTCTCATAGAATTCACACAACTATAATTTTCAGATCCATTAAGGTGGTAGGCAAGCCCTCTCATATACTAGAGTAACATATCTCATTCTGGACACTAGGATGGAAAAAATTAATGACAGCCTGTCTTAAGGTGTTGGACTAAAATAGTTAAGGGTCTACCAATGTGTCACATAAGGTACAATTGAAAACTGAGTGGGCATTTAACTGGAGGAATAATACTGAGAGTTAACAAAAATTGTATTAGAATATTTGAAAGTAACTTGCTAGAGGAGGAAATAGGCATATTGGATACCTCTAAAGAGTCAAAAAAAGTCCAACTGATAGACATCATAGGATGTAAATTCTTAGCTCCATAAAAGAGACCATTTTGACCATTGTGGGGAAGTTGTCAACGTTCACCCCATCATAGCAGTGCTCAAGTAAACAATGGGCACCCCCCTAAGGAGGATGTGGTGTTAGATGAAATGAACTTAAAGGTTTTTTTCAATGCAGCAGTTGCTGCCGTGAAATTCCAACAGTTCCCCTACTTCTCACCAAAGGCCACCACAAAGGGCAGGTCTTCTTATGTAACTTTTCGTCTCTAGTTCATTTTCTTTTCATTTTCCAAAACTGCCGTCCTCATCACAGGGTGCAATAGCACACTGTCTTCTCATGCTTTCCCGCTCCCTTGAGGAATGTGTTCCAGTTTGGGTAATTACATTCTGCCAGCCTACATTATCTCTACAGTTTACATTGAGTAAGGCATTTTTCTTTAATATCCATCCTAAATTGTTGCATAGTGTTTCTGTGTACCAGTAAATATTACATACATGCCAAGGTAATAGTCAGATGCTCGGAAACAGCCCACCCTATTTATAGGAGAGCAAGGAAGTATTAAAACTAATTAAAATTTACTTTGATTATTCATGTTCCTTCCGCATGTCCTGCCCTTGATGCTGGCAGTTAAGGGAAATTGGTTTCACATAACCTGCTCTTATTTTCCTGTGTTTTGTGATTTTTTTTCAGATCCCATACCTTTCCCATTCCTACTTCACTCAGAGGGCACTGCAAAATAGGTTCGTGTGCACAGGAGTGATAGGTCAATTTTGTGAAGGTGGAGTGAAGAGGCTGAGGTTTGGCCTGGACCTCTTTATCATGAAGATAATTTTTAAATACAGCTCTGTAACATGTCATAGTCATAGCTGCTTGAGTCAGAGGCTATGTCCTTTTTAGTATTTTTTTTTTTCAGTTGTCTCACTTCTTATTAAGAGTATTTATTCTAGTTACTTTCATTGCTGACCTTGGAAGTTTATCGCAAATATTATTTCTCTTGTTTGCTTGCTCTTATTCTCTCTTGCTTTTATACTCTCTGTTTCTCTCTCTGGTCTCTGACCTCATTTCTTTAATGGCCTCAGTATCTCACAGTAGCATTTTTTTCCATCTACACATCGTTTTTTCCAACCATATTTTTCATTAGACACTGGGGTGCACAGATGCTTGTTTGGAGATTATCAGCATCAATGGACAGAGTCTCCACACGCTGGCACTTAGGGAGGTGTGCCACAGTTCATCACTTCTTGGCTCTCAGGTCCTAGAGATCAGGGGCTGAGTCTTCTTATCCTTGTCTCCCAAGGCTTAACACAGGTCTAAACTAAATGAGTGTCCAGGAAATGCTTTTTAAACTGAAGTGAATTCAAGAAGTGAACTGGATTAGTGAAATTCTGAACGTTAATATCCCAAACCTTTTTTAGAAATTTATTTGTCCAAGGTCCAGGATCTCTTTTCTCTCAATTCTAAGCACACCTTTCCTTTCCTCCAAGATGGACCTTTATTTCTCTACCTCTCTCTTCTTCAAATATGCCTATTTCCAAAGCAGAGAAGCCTCCCTCATAGGAGTATTCCTTAATGTCCCTTTTAGATTTGGGTCATTTTCCTCTGCTAGATCAAAAGGATCATTTATGTTTTTCATAGATTCATCCTTTCATTTGGCAAATACTTATGGAAATACACTATGTGCCAGAACGGCACTGCTTTCAGGGACACGGGGATGCACTCATGAAACATACGGTCCAGAAAAGACAAATATTAAGCAGATATTTATACAAATAAATATTTAATTTCAGTTCTGCAGAGGAGAAAAGTCAGATTGGACTAGAGTGTAATAAAGGCAACAAAATCCCATGGACATTACTTGAGGCTAAAGACAGCTATAAGCAATCTTGGCTGTTGGGGAGAAACGATACTTCAAACTCTTCCTGTCCTCAGGAGTCCTCTCACTTCATAGACTGGGGAGCAGGAAAGAGGAAGGAGTCATGGAGTAGAAATTAGGAGACCTCCGTTCTTGCTTAACCTTGTCACAGATTCCATGCTGATGTTGGGAAAGCCCCTTTCTCTCTGGGCCTCAGATTCTCTACAAGTGGAGGGAATAGGATGGCACAATGTTGGCTGTGGTCCTTCAGGCTCTGACATTCCATGCTTCTTAGGGCAGATGCCTTCACTTACAGTGAACAGCAGGCATGTTTGACTGTGCTCCTATTTAGGCCTAAAGTCGCTAATTAGGCAAATAACACTACATACATTTTACTTAATCTGAACTTTAGATAATTTTTGCTTTACAGTTTACTGTTTCCTCCATACAATTTCCTTATCTATTCTAAAACTGATACACAAATGGTTGCAAGAATTTGGGGGCTTACGTTGGCTGTTTTGCAATTCAGACAAGTGATTAGAATATTCCCAGCACATACACTTAATCAAAACAAGCCCAATTAAGCTCACTACTCCAGATTCCACCTCATTAGCTTTCTGTTCCTAAAATATAACAGATGTCATTGCTGCAGGCCCGGAGGTACAGACACATTTTTCAGCTAAGCACTTACAATGCAACCTAAGTTAGAGGAAGATTTAATTATTACTTTCATTGTCGTGGCTTCCTGTGGAAGCTCATTTTTCAGTTAATAGCAATCTCTTTCTACCTAGTTGCCCACTGCCACCAAAATAATGTGTCTTTCTCCTAAAGTAGTAAGTTCATAAAATGTAGCATTCCTATCCTCTCCTTTCTTGCCTGGTAAATTGATTCTGGTTGCTCCTGAACTTATCCAACCCTGCAGTTTTTATTAAGGGAATGGAATGAGGAAGAAATGGGATGCAATGATTCCCTCATCTTTTTTAGTAATACTTGGGCTTGTTTATTGAATACTCTGCCACCTGTACTCAGAGAAGGGTTCAGGTCTCTATTTTTTGCCCACTATACTTTGACAACATTGCATTATAACACTTAATTTACCTTGACACTTCTTTTATGTGCTATTTCCTTCTCAAGACCATCAACTTTTCTAAGACTGGGACTTAGACTTATTTTTCTTTATACTCGCAGCTCCCATCACAGACTGGCACGCTAGATACTTTTTATGTTTTTTAAAGATGAAAGAAAAATAAAGAAGAAGTGAAAATCAAATTCTGTTGTAGGTAACAAAAGAAAAAAAAATGCTTTATGTGACAGGGAGAGTTGATAACTGATTCTTGTAAGTGGAAAAACTAGTAACTCTTATATTTGTCCAAAAAGCAGATAGCTGTAAATCTCTGTCTTATACATTATTCACTGATTCAATCCATTTTTTCTAATCAGTATCAGCATTAGTTCACTAGGTCTTACATTCTTTTTTATTATTACATATGTTCTTAATAATTGTGGAAATGCCGTATTTGAGGGTTCTAACGCTCAGGGAAGTAATAAGTATTCTGGCATGTTATACATCCAAGCAACTCGCCGTGCGGCTCTCACAGCCCAGGGGAAGAACTGTGTCAGGCTGAGCTTTCTTTTCAAGGTAAATTTAACACCTTAGATGTTTCAGGATTGGGTTTTATTCACAGATGTGTCTCTTTCTCCACCTCCTCTCACTTTGTGTTTCTAGATAAGCACTTATTCTCTGAACAGACTCTAGGCAGTTTTATTCCTGGAGATATTAAACAAGAAAGACTCCAATACAGTCACACCCCACATATGTATCTCAGGCTTTTCTTTAGATGTGCAGGTGACTACGGGCCTAGAATTTATACTCTTGTTGGTGGGTGTTCATCAGACATGTACCATACATACACATACATGCACACACAATGAAGTCATACAAACACGGTTTGTGATTTATAAAACTGACAAAAACTTGTATGTGTAAATGAGTGCCTTTCTTTTCTATAGAGCTTTTATTGGTGAGTGAAAAATCCTTCCCAAAATACCGATATGGGTCAAAATTTTCTAGAGCCTCCTGTAGGAAATTTATAAAGAGTTATGTGTTAGTCTGCTGAGGCTGCCATAAAACAATACCACAGGTTGGTCATCTTAACAGAACTTTATTTCTCCCATTTCTGGAGGCTGGGAAGTCCAAGATCAAGATGTTGGCCAAGTCAGGTCCCGGGGAGGCCTCTCTTCCCACTTTGCAGGCAGCTGTCATCTCAATGTGTGCCCACAGGATCTCTTCTTTAAGCACCAGGTCTAAGGAGAGAGCCACAGAGCTCAAGGGCAGCAATTCTAAGAGACCAGGGACCAACCTTTATGAGCACATTTAACCTCAATTACCTGCCTAAAGTCCTTACTGCCAATATGATCACTTTAGGGTTTGGGGCTTCAACACATGAATTCTGGGGAGACACAAATATTCACTTCATAACAATTCAGTTATTCAAATATTGTGTAAATTTTCTAATGGATTGCCTTGAAATCAGACACCTTGTGTTTCAAGAGGGAGAAGCGTTGCTTGTTCTTTTTATTGACCCTTTCTTATCTGACTTGGCTTCAAATGATCTTTGTAGTTTCTAACGTTGAAATTCACCATTAACATGTAAAAAAAAAAGTCACTGTAGGAAAAACTTAAATAATTTGCTTCAATCTGAAGACCATTTTCAAGGAGAAATTCAAGATTTATTTTGAATGATTACTGTGTTATTGGAATGAAGGCATAGTCTTCCAGGGTGACTTTTACCTAGGGAAAAGCATTTAATAAGGTTGAAAATGTGGAATATATTCATTAAGGCAGTTGGTGGCCTATATGCATAGTAACACCTTGTGGTTATAACACATCTACCACAACCTGTATTAAGCATCACATCATATAAGAGCCAGCAGAGAATGGTGAAGTTAAATATGAGGTTGGTGCAAAACTAATTGCAGTTTTTGCCATTACAAGTAATACTATGCTTCTATTTTTTTTTTTTTTTTTTTTTTTTTTTTTGAGACGGAGTCTCACGCTGTTGCCCAGACTGGAGTGCAGTGGCGCGATCTCGGCTCACTGCAAGCTCCGCCTCCCGCGTTCCCGCCATTCTCCTGCCTCAGCCTCCTGAGTAGCTGGGACTACAGGCGCCCGCCACCTCGCCCGGCAGATTTTTTTTTGAATTTTTAGTAGAGACGGGGTTTCACCGTGGTCTCGATCTCCTGACCTTGTGATCCGCCCGCCTCGGCCTCCCAAAGTGCTGGGATTACAGGCTTGAGCCACCGCGCCCGGCCTATGCTTCTATTTTTAAATTCCTTGAAAGTAGGACAATATTTATCTTGTTCATGACTTTATCTCCAGGACCTAGAATAATGCTAAACATAGAGTAAGCACTTTATAAGCGCTTACTGAATTTAATAAAGTCAGGAGAATCAGGTTCTGTTAAACCTGATGTCTCTTTAATATAAAGCAAAGATTGGCAAACTGTGGTCCTCAGGTCAAATCTGGCCTACCATTTGTTTTTGTATAACCTGTGAGCTAAGAATGATTTTTACGTTTTTAAAAGTTTGGGGGGAAAAAATCAAAAGAATAATAAAATTGCATGCCTCTTGAAAGTTATATAAAATTCAAATTTTAGTGTGCTTTATTGGCACACAGTATCAATAAGTAAATTTTATGAACTAATGCAGACTTAATAAGAAAAGATTTTATTGGAAAGGATTATTGCAAGGGAGGGAGGAGAGGGAAAGATTGTAATTGAGAGAGGGAAAAGGAGACAACTGAAATGGAAAGTAGGCTTTGACCACAGTATCAGCAAGTCTTTTCGGAAGGGGAATGAGCAACGCTGAAAAAAACTAAGTGTGGGGAAGTGAGTTAAAAGGGTGGTGTGATCAGAGAGTAGATGAAATAGTAGAATGTTTTATGCTGAGGCCAGCCTATTTTCAGGGAGCAATCCTTAAGGAGGGCTGTGTGATGCCTAAAGTTGAAGAAGAGCGAAAGTTCAGGGGCTTAGGAGAAAGGAGAGAAACAACCAAAGATTGGTTGAAAACATTTTATTCCCATTCTTCAGTGGTAACAGAACAGTTCAGCTAATTATTGAGGCAAGAAAAAAATGAAAATATGAAGGGTTGATGCCTGGCTTTGTCTGGAGAAAAAAAGGAAGGAATCATGGGTTTTATCTGAGTCATATATATGAGTTAGGGAGGTTTTTGCAGTAAGCCATGTCCCAGAACAAAGGGTAGGAGAGTTCTTAACCTTCTGTTTTCCAAGATCATAGGGCTGAGGGAGAAATTAAACATTTTCAGTAGCCATGTCCATCAGTTCTGTATTGTGTATAACTGTTTCCACACTACAAAGGCTGAGTTGAGTAGTTGTCACAGAAACTGTATGGCTTGCTACACGAAAAATATTTCCTGTCACCCCATTACAGAACAAGGGTGCTGACTCCTATTATAAAGGTGTTAGGAGGAAAAATTATGGCTGAATTAGTAGAAATTCTGAATGATGTAATATACTGAAAGAAATGTAACTTAGCAAACTCTTAACCTCCCAGGCTTCAGGGAAGTCTCCAGGAAGACATTCTCCCCTGACTCCTGCCACAGGCTGGCTGGTGCCTCCTCCTGAGCCCGAGCCTCCCTCCCAGAACTCACTTACTCTCAATGTCTCTCTCCTCCCCCAGACACTTCATTTCTGAGGAAAGAACAATTCTGCCTTCTTTGAATTCTTAACACCTAGAACAGTACCTGGAAAGCTGGAGAATGAAGGAAACAACATATGAACAAACAAACTTTGATATTCAAAATCATCACTAACAACATACTGTCAAAGACAAGCCTGACTCTAGGGAGAAGGTAAGAGCAATCTTTAATCACACCGTGCCTATGCAAATAGCTGCTGTTAGAGTGCAGAGAAGCACTTTGTTCTCTTTAGTAGGTTAAATATGCCTCTCCACAAATGTGTTAACATCCTTCCTTTGCTTAGTAAATCCTCTTTTCATGAGCTGCTCAAAGGTAAACTTTATCCCCAGGTTGGATTATCATAACCTCCAAAACTGTGTGCATATATTAAGCTTTCTCCCATTTTAAAAAGGAATTACTCTTCAGCCCCCACATTCACCTCAAATATGAACTAACTTTTCTCTTCCCTTTCACAGTCAAACATTTTTAACAAGTCATTTACATTCTCTTTCTGAAAATTTACTTCTACCACTAATAACTTTCTTGATATCAAGTCTCCTTGGGCTTCCTTCTCTGCCCAACCTGTAAATGTTAGTGTTTTTCCAAGCTTCTACCTAGGTTCTCTTCCAGTGCTATATGTTTTTGAGTGAGTTCATTCATTTTCGTACCTTCTGTAGGCTCATCATAGACAAATCAATGCTTCAAGATCTAACATCAATGGTGAGTTCCAGGCTTATAATTATGCATTATCTGCTAGACCAGGTTAGTTGAATAGCCCACAGACTTAACATCTCTTAAACAAAACTTTTGCAATTGCCAAGGAGTATTTTACTTCCAATTATGTGATCAATTTTAGAAAAAGTATGATGTGGTGCTGAGAAGAATGTATATTCTGTTGATTTGGGGTGGAGAGTTCTGTAGATGTCTATTAGGTCTGCTTGGTCCAGAGCTGAGTTCAAGTCTTGAATATCCTTGTTAATTTTCTGTCTCATTATCTGTCTAATATTGACAGTGGGTGTTAAAGTCTCCCACAATTATTGTGTAGGTCTAAGTCTCTTTGTAGGTCTTTAAGAACTCACTTTATGAATCTGGGTGCTCGTGTATTGGGTGCATATATATTTAGGATAGTTAGCAGTTAGCTCTTCTTGTTGCATTGATCCCTCTACCATTATGCAATGCCCTTCTTTGTCTTTTTTTATCTTTGTTGGTTTAAGGTCTGCTTTATCAGAGACTAGGATTGCAACCTCTGCTTTTATTTATTTATTTATTTATTTATTTATTTATTTATTTATTTGCTTTCCATTTGCTTGGTAAATATCCCTGCATCCCTTTATTTATTTATTTATATTTTATTTATTAGTAGTAGTATTTTGAGTTGGAGTCTTGCTCTATCACCAGGCTGGAGAGCAGTGGTGCGATCTTGGCTGACTGCAACCTCTGACTCCCTGGTTCAAGTGATTCTCCTGCCTCAGCCTTCTGGGTAGCTGGGACTACAGACACGCGCCAACATATCCAGCTAATTTTTGTATTTTTAGTAGAGATGGGATTTCACCATGTTGACCAGGATGCCCTCCATCCCTTTATTTTGAGCCCGTGTGTGTCTTTGCACATGAGATGGGTCTCCTGAATACAGCACACCAATGGATCTTGAATCTTTATCCAATTTGCCAGTCTGTGCCTTTTAATTGGGACATTTAGCCCATTTCCATTTAAGGTTAATATTGTTATGTATGAATTTAATCCTGTCATTATGATGCTAGCTGGTTATTTTGCCCGTTAGTTGATACAGTTTCTTCATAGTGTCGATGGTCTTTACAATTTTATATGTTTCTGCAGTGGCTGGTACCAGTTTTTCCTTTCTATATTTAGTGCTTCCCTCAGGAGCTCTTGTAAGGCAGGCCTGGTGGTGAAAAAATATTTCAACATTTGCTTGTCAGTAAAGGATTTTATTTCTCCTTTGTTTATGAAGCTTAGTTTGACTGGAAATGAAACTCTGGATTGAAAATTTTTTTATTTAAGAATGTTGAATATTGGCCCCCACTCTCTTCTGGTTTGTAGGGTTTCTGCAGAGAGATCTGCTGTTAGTCTGATGGGCTTCCCTTTGTGGGTAGCCTGACCTTTCTCTCTGGCTGCCTTAACATTTTTTCCTTCATTTCAACCTTGGTGAATCTGATGATTAAGGGCCTCTTCAAGGAGAACTACAAACCACTGCTCAAGGAAATAAGAGAGGACACAAACACATGGAAAAAACATTCCATGCTTATGGATAGGAAGAATAAATATCATGAAAATGGCCATACTGCCCAAAGTAATTTAGAGATTCAATGCTATTCCCATTGACTTTCTTCACAAAACTAGGAAAAAACTACTTTAAATTTCATATGGAACCAAAAAGAGCCCATGTAGCCAAGGCAATCCTAAACAAAAAGAACAAAGCTGGAGGCATCATGCTACCTGACTTCAATCTACAAGGCTATAGTAACTAAAACAGCATGATACTGTTACCAAAACAGAGTTATAGACCAATGGAACAGAACAGGTCTCAGAAATAAGACCACAAATCTACAACCACCTGAGCTTTGACAAATCTGACAAAAACAAGCAATGGGGAAAGGATTCTCTATTAATAAATGGTATTGGGAAAACTGACTAGCCACATGCAGAAAACTGAAACTGGACCCCTTCTTTATTAAGACCCCTTCTTTATTAAAAATTAACTCAAGATGGATTAAACATTTAAATATTAAGATCAAAAACCATAAAAACTCTGGAAAAAAACCAAGGCAATACCTTTCAGGACATAGGCATGGGCAAAGACTTCATGACTAAAACACCAAAAGCAATTACAGCAAAAGCCAAAATTGACAAACAGGATCTAACTAAACTAAAGAGCTTCTGCACAGCAGAAGAAACTATCATCAGAGTGAACAGGCAACCTACAGAATGGGAGAAAATTTTTGCAATCTATCCATCTGACAAAGTGCTAATATCCAGAATGGACAAAGAACTTAAACAAATTAAAAAAAAACAAAAACAAAAAAAACCACAAACAACCGCATCAAAAAGTGGGTGAAGCATATAAACAGACATTTCTCAAAAGAAGACATTTATGTGGCCGACAAACACGAAAAAAAGCTCATCATCATTGGTCATTAGAGAAATGCAAATCAAAACCACAATGAGATACCATCTCACACCACTTAGAATGGTGATCACTAAAAAGTCAGGAAACAACAGATGCTGCAGAGGACGTGGAGGGATAGGAACACTTTTCCACTGCTTGTGGGAGTGTAAATTAGTTCAACCACTGTGGGAGGCAGTGTGGTGATTCCTCAAGGATCTAGAACCATTTGACCCAGCAATCCCATTACTGGGTATATACATAAAGGATTATAAATTATTCTACTATAAAGACACATGCACGTGTATGTTTATTGCAGCACTATTTACAATAGCAAAGACTTGGAACCAATCTAAATGCCCATCAATGACAGACTGGATAAAGAAAATGTGGCACATATACACCATGGAATAGTATGCAGCCATAGCCATAAAAAATGACGATTTCATGTCCTTTGCAGGGACATGGATGAAGCTGGAAACCATCATTCTCAGCAAACTAACACAGGAACAGAAAACCAAACACCGCATGGTCTCACTCATAAGTTGGAGTTGAACAATGAGAACACACAGACACAGGGAGGGGAACATCACACACTAGGGATTTTTGGGGCATGTGAGGTTAGGGGAGGGATAGCCTTAGGAGAAATACCTAATGTAGATGATGAGTTGATGGGTGCAGCAAACCACCAAGGCACATGTGTACGTATGTAACATCCTGCACGTTCTGCACATGTATCCTAGAACAAGAAGAAGGAGGAGAAGGAGAAGAAGAAGAAGACCAACACCCTCCTTCCCAGACCCCAAGTCCCTCATATTGGATTTTCTATCTCAGATCACCATTATCTACCATGGTCTCAGGTTTATCCAGAAGGTCTGTCATATAATTAGTCCCCAATGCCTACTGAGTTTGCTTCCCAAAGAGTTTCCAAAGATCTTCACATGTCACAATTACACTACTTTTATCCTGCTTCTCAGAAGAATAGTTTTACCTGGTTTTATCCCCACAACCACCTATTAACTCATGTCCTAATCCTCAGTTTCACCCATCCTAGATCACTCTTCCTTCATTCCAAAACACAGATTTCATGAAGGCATACAATGGTTTAAGAATACTTTAGAATTAGTTCAAACTCCTTTACATGATTTTTAAAAAGTTTTGTGACCTCCATACCCATCCAAGCTTTCCTACCCTTACCAAATCCCTTTCCCTCCCATCCTCTCACTCACACTAACCTTCAGTCATATGGAAAAATTTTGTTTTCTGAATATGTCTTTCTCTCTCTAGCCTCTACCCTTTTTTTTCTTTTTGTAAGCTGTTTCGTCATTCCAGAATACACTTTCCCCACACAAACCCTACTCTTGTTCTCAGCCAGTTTCTGTCAATCACTCATGTCACAGCATAGACATTACTTTTTCTAAGAAATTATCTGGTATTGCCCCTTCCTCAACATCATTATTTCTTGATTATGGGTTTTCCTATTTCTCTCTTAGGACTCTGTATTTCTCCTCTTGCAGCATAAATCACATTTTGTTTTAATTGCTTGCTTCCTCCTCTGAATCCCGCATAATGCACATGTCTTATGAAGTCAGAACTCATGTTTATGTTGGTTTGTCAGGTATCTCTAAAACCTATTACATCACTTGGCACATGATTGACATTCAATAAATAGGTATAAAATAAATGGAAGCATGAAATCTTTTTTGTATTTCAAAGGAAATTGGTAAAATAAATCCCTTTTTTTGTTTCCTTCAAAGTGATTGGCACACATTAACAGACACCACAGTTTATTAAATAAGGAACTGATTTTTGGCCCAAACCCATTGAAATAACTTGAAAAATGAATAGGTCTATGACATTAGAAGATTTTACTGAGAAAGTCACTGTTGTGCTATTATTGTCATTGTTTTGCAGTTTTCTAGATTAGTCCAGTGGCTTCAAAATGTATTTGTTTGGTCATTTTTGGTAACTGAGGGTAACATCTTGAATGTCATCAGAATTATCATTTTGACAGATGATAAAAGATGCTCATAAATACTAATCAGTATGTAAGTACACTTCAAAGTCTTGGCCCTCTATGCATTCTGGACCCACCCAGGCAGTTACCTCTTTTCTTCTACCCCTCCCCCATCTGTTTCTTGAAGCCCACCTTGAAATGTGTTCATCTTCCCTCTGCTTCTCTCCTCTCTGCACCCACATGCATGCCATGTACATGTTCATGCACCTCTAGCAAATCTATAGAAAATTGAAAGAGAGCTTTTAAAAAGATACAAATCATTGCAGGTTTGGCATTATCCGCATCATCCATTTCAGTTGATTTGCTATTAGCATCTGTGATGAGGCTTGGAGGTGGCTGCCAAACCTTGAATGTCACTGAGATGAAATTTAGCTGGTGGGGCTGGAGCCAGGCTCATTACTGTTCAGATTGTGGAGCTTTGTGATTGTCCTCTCTTGTTAGAATGCCTCCATTTGAGCACAAAAAAGCATAGATTGCTTTGCAGAATCTATCTTAATTAATCATAAATAGTGCCTGATGGGAAGATTGCTGCTTTCATCTTAGTTAAATAAAACACAATCACTAAATCCTTTTCTTGCTCCAGGTTTTCACAGTATTGTGCAGGTTGCCTCCTTACATATTTGAGATGCTTTGAGGTCTAATCGCATCAGTGTGTTACTGATAGCCTCATTAGGCTGTGCCATCAAGAGCTGTTCCCAGCCCCTTCTCCACTGGCAGAGCCAAGTCCCAATGAGTTAAATGGGGACACTGGAATGGCAAAACAATCTACTCCTTCCCAGCAGCTAATTAAGAAGGAGGGCAATGCATTTTGCTGAAGATGTCAGTGAGTTTGCCTTGCAGCTCTTCAAGGGTGACCTTGTAGCAAATGGTGAAAGTACAGAAGAGAGTCGCTCTTGCGTGGTAAATGATCATCAGCAAAGTTCAAATGCTACAGAATGGGTGGCTGAGTATGCTAGCAAAAATTGGCTTTGTTCTCTGCCCCTTTGAACTCACAACATATCTTTTCTCTACAAATATAGAAAGCAAATAATGGAGAACTTAAGACTCTACTTCAATGTACAATATATAATCAGCCTCTTGCACCAGTAATATGAATGCTGTATATTGGGTCTTAAATACAGCAGTTTACCATGGGGCACCCATGTAATATAATGGATGTATAAGGAGTAGCATAACGAGTAGCATAGTTGCCCTTCTCTCTTGCCAACCTCTACTTAAAGAGTTAAAAAAAAAATCCCTAAAATCTCCATTTCCTGTCTCCTTTTGCAGCTTCAGGTGAAGTCCTGTGACACAGTTCTGACCAATGAAATAGGAGAAATATACGGATACCATCCTTTCTCCTATCTTCTTCCTACCTGTAATAAGAAAATGTAGCAGCAAATGGGACCACGAATACAAAATCCACATGCTGAAGACAGCAACACAGGAAAAGAGAGTCTGATTTCTTAAATCCAGAAGATCTTGATTGACCTTACAAACTACAAATTTCCCAGGCCCAGACCTTCTAGTGCATAATCTAACTCCCTATGTATTTAAGTACCTATTAGTCAGGTCTTCTGTTCCTGATAGCACACGTCAATCTTTTCTGATAGAGAACACAAATGACTTATGATTCTGCCTTTTTTCCAAGGACTTCATATTTCTTGTACTCCATTTGTCCAGACTATTTCCCTGAGCATAAACAGGAGGATGCCATGTGAAAAAGGAATCGGAATTCATACAACTCCTCTTCTGAAAAGATCAACAGCTTCTTAACCTTCAGGAGTTAATCAAATTCCCAAATTCACAAATGTCACTTAGTCAGAGTTCCATCAGGAAAACAAGAACTACATTACCTATTCCAACAGAGGGAATTTATTATAGGAAAAAGGAGAAGAAATGCTGAGGTACTCCAGAGATAATGACAGCAGGTGCAATTACTAATCTGAAAGCTAGGTGCACTGAAGGAAGAAAGTAGGTATAGGCAGAGCCCAGGAGCTCAGAGAGGGGCCTCAAAGAGCTGGTAGCCAAATCTGGAAAAGGAGACTCCTCCAGGGAATGAACATACATAGGATCTCAGAGAAGTCTGGGATTAGACTTCTAAGATAGTGGTGTTGCCAGGCTGTTGCTGATACCTAAATGGGGATGTGATGAGGCTCATAGGTTCGAACCAGTTAGCCAAACATCAGAAAATAAAAGCTACCATTAGTCTTATCATTCAGACATAAATATTGCCAGAAATTAAGGTTCACATCTTTAATAAACATAGGCAGTATTTCTTACAATCTGTGAAATGACCATACATGCTTAGAATCTGTTCTATCTTTTGATCCTCAAAACAGCCCTAATAGGTAGATAGGAACATATTATTCCCAGTTTGTAGATGTAGAAACTGAAGCCCAGAGAGGTTAAGAAACCATCCAATGTTGCACAGATAGTAAGTAGAAAGGCTGGATCTAAATCCAGGCACTCTAGCTGCAGAGACTGCATCTTTAACCAGTAGCTATATTATTGCTTCTTCTATACTCTTCTTGGTGATTGAAATTCTTCTTTTGAACGCATATATAATACTTAACAATAACATGTTTTACTTAATTTAAAAGGTGTATGTGTGTGCCATCATCTTTTCTTTAAACTTAAAAACCTGGACTAGATTTTAATATGGCAGATTCCTTTGATTTTATTTAAAACTTTGGGGAAATATTTCATTCTTTTTGAAAGTTAAAAAATTATAATCTCGCTAGTGTATTGTGAGAGGGTCTGTTTCCAGAAGGCTCATTAAAATGAAGTTCTAGCTTTTTATTATTTGACAGTTGTGTTTTCTTCTACTGTTATGTCCATTATTTCTTTCCCCCCACCCCCCGTGGTCTTTTTCCCTTCTTCTGGAATTTCTATTATACATTTGTCCTAAATTTGTCATGGATCTCATGTTTTCTCTCATTATCTTTCTCTAACTGCTGGGCAACTTTCTCAAGTTGATCCGTTAATTCATTGACTTGTTTTACTTTAGAACTGATGCTACTATTCACAGGTTTCTTTGCAACTTTAAATTAAGAAGCCATATTTTTAGTCTCCAAAATAAGTCACTTGTGACCTCAAGTTGTTTCACAATTATAAATGTATTCTAATATCACAGGTACAAAAACCTTTAAAATTGGGTGTGACCGCGAATGAAACATTTTCTAAGAAAGTTTTGTAGTTTGTTATAGAAATTATTTACAAAGATGTGTGTTCTAGGAATTTCTTATTATGAACTGCTAAATTGTTTTCTATGGTAGTTTTCTGTTTACTTCCTCCCATTGATCAAAATATAAATGTGCCTAGTTATGATGAGTTCTGTTTGAAATCATGGGTGCCCCCATTTAAGTATGTCTAACATAGATGCATGAAGAAGAGAGAAATTTAAATTTTGTATAGTTTCAATCTGATCTATCACAATTACGTGGCCTTTAAAAATAGAAGGATGAGTTCATGTCCTTTGTAGGGACATGCATGCAGCTGGAAACCATCATTCTCAGCAAACTATTGCAAGAACAGAAAACCAAACATTGCACATTCTCACCCATAGGTGGGAATTGAACAGTGAGATCACTTGGACACAGGAATGGGAACATGACCCTGGGGCCTGTTGTGGGGTTGGGGGAGGGATAGCATTAGAAGATACACCTAATGTAAATGACGAGCTAATGGGTGCAGCACACCAACATGGCACATGTATACATATGTAACAAATCTGCACGTTGTGCACATGTACCCTAGAACTTAAAGTATAATAATAAAAACAAAAATAGCAAGGACCCTTGAGCCATTACCCAGCACATGTATCACCAGAAAACCAAGGATTGTCTTTTGAACATAAATTGTGGTGGCTTAAATTCAACACATGCTTAAAGCATCCTTCTGCACTGGCACAACTGTCCACCTTATAATATCCAGGCCAGCACTGCCACTATAATGACCCTTCACCTAAAGCATAAACCTTTAGCAAGCACCGTAACTGGATCCCAATGTCTGGACCTCTTCCCAAAGGCAACGGTAGCATTTACTTCTCTTAATCTCCCTCTATTAACACAGAACCCATCCTCAGTCTCCTTTTCTTTCTTTCTTTTTTTTTCTTTTGTTTGTTTTTTGTTTTCTGTTTTTTGAGATGGAGTCTCACCCTGTCTCACAGGCTGGAGTGCTGTGGTGCGATCTCGGCTCACCGCAACCTCCGCCTCCCAGGTTCAAGTGATTCTCCTGCTTTAGCCTCCCGAGTAGCTGGCACTACAGGTGTGTGCCACCATGCCTGGCTAATTTTTTATATTTTTAATGGAGATGGGGTTTTACCATGTTAGCCAGGATGGTCTTGATCCCCTGACTTCATGATCCACCCACCACAGCCTTCCGAAGTGTTGGGATTACAGGCATGAGCCACTGCGCCTGGCCCTCAGTCTCCTTTACTAGCTGCTTCAAGTTAATGGTTGCTAGTAATGTTCTTTTAGGAGCCTCTTTTATTTCCCTTCTCAGGAAGACTTTTCTTTCTCATAAAATGAATTGCCCACTAGCCAGCCCTTCCTTAAACTGACTTTATCTTATAGTATAACCCATCCAACTTCTGACTGGCAGGTGGCACTCATTCTGGTGTCTTGGCCTGACATAAAATGTTTTTCCCTGGATATTAATGCTTTTTTGCCATGTTAATGGAGATTTGGAAACAAGTATAGCTAAATGCATTTGAAAAATTTTCCAGCCGGTCGTGGTGGCTCACGTCTGTAATTCTAGCGCTTTGGGAGGTCAAGGTGGGCCAATTGCTTGAGCCCAGGAGTTAAAGACCAGTATGAGCGATATAGTGAAACCCCATCTCTATGAAAAATACAAAAAGGAGCCAGGTGGGTATGGTAGCATATGCTTGTAGTCCCAGCTATTTGGGAGGCTGAGGTAGGTGGATCACCTGAACCAGGGGAGATAAAGGTTACAGTGAGCCATGATTGTGTCACTGCACTCCAGGCAAGGCAACAGAGTGAGATCCTGTCAAACAAACAAACAAACAAAACCCACAAACCAAAAATCAAAATAATTGTCCATTTACCAGAACATATTTCCATGAACTCTTCAATATATCAACCCAGAAGTTTACTTTTAGAATATTTTTCACAAATGCACAATTCAAATTATTCTTTCAGGGTTAACAGTTATATAAAGATGTATATTCTAATTTTCCAGCAACAAATGTGTGATTCAGAAGTGTGATGATATTACAGGCTACACCATTCACTTAGAAAAAGTTGTGAAAACTAAATGTACAATGTATCTCTAAGCCCATTCCAATCGACGGTAGATTAGGTACCACCTGTGAATTTCAAAGTTTTATCTAGTGATGGAAACATTTCCATAGATAAGATTAGAAAATAACCTTGATTATATGAGGCTCAAATCTAGGAACAGATTATCTGTAGCGCCAATGCTAAGTGCAGTTTTGCAGGGCCTTACTGGTAGCCTTAGAGCCATAGAAAGGACAAATTAAAATGTCACTCTAAAGTATGCAGATGTCACTCAAAATTAAAAACAGTAAAATGTCCACCAGAGGAGTGAAACTCACATGTCATTAAACAATAAACAACACCGCTTCCAAAACACCAAGATGGTTTTAAATTATTCTGGCTCGATAACTTCTTGATGTTCTTAGACTTCCTCACTCAAGGCAACAGGCAAATGAAACCGGTCTCTGTTGGTAGTTTTCCAACAACAGTTTGTTTGTCTAATCATGGAAATAGCAATGTGTCCTAGCAGTCCCTCACAGTTCCAACATAACTTCCTTGCCATGAAAGAGGGATTATCTTTTTAGATTACTCACCGCTGTCACAATCCAGCATGTCATTATTTAGGAAGCAGAGTAAAACAAATTCATTTCAATGAAGGTAATGGAAAGGAAGAAAAAGAACCTTTGAAGACTTATATTAAGGCAGCAGCATGATGACACCCTGCAAGTTAAATAGAAGAATCCTTTCTGATGTTACTAGTGCAATCTTTTCAACAGAAGACACATGTGTCACTAGAATCACAATAAAGATGGCATCATAATCATGTTTAGTAACTGTTAAAGATTTGACCAACACTGCAGATGCAAAAGATGGAAAAGAACTGTGATAATATGCATAAGAAAGTAAAGACGGAGGTCAAATTTTAGTAAACAAAAAGCTCAAAGTGGGAAAGTCACCTCATGCCATCAATATTAAAAATGGGCCCATCAAAGAATCTGCCAATGTGCAAGTACAACTCTTCATCAAACCTGCCAAGTCAAATAAAAGCCAGAGTGATGGTCAAATGATGGTTACAAATATATCTCCATCACCCATCTGGATGCCTATGAAAAGTGACTTGAAAGAATATCTAATTCATATATGCCAATAAAAGATTACCAAGTCATTGGGTATGACATCAAGAATAGGACTTCAGCAATGCTGAAGCAAACTCAAATATATTCTCAACTTTTAGCCTGGGATTTGATTTTAAAACCAGGCAAGAAGCTTTTTTTTTTTTTTTTTTTTGTTCTATTCTTCATTTTGAATCTCAATACAACTTCTACACTTCCCTAAGGGCAGTGATCCAAGCAATTGCATTACCACTTTTATTAAACACATCCCATTCTCTGAATGGATTTAGATCTGAATGTGTCCTCAGGTACCTACATCTAGCACTCTAAGTGATGGGAAAGGCAGAGAAAGAGACTAGAAAGGGCCCAGGCAGGGTTTTGCTGGATTAACATGACTGTTAGAATCAAGAACAAAAATCATATTAATGTAGGATGTAAATTCTATCCACCTTTTTATTGCCACAGAAATCCACCCAATATTAGGCCATTTAGAAAATATATTATATAATAAATTGATTAAACATGCTTTGAATTTAGTATGAATTATGATATCTCAAATTGGGATCATATTGATCACTCCTCTGAAAGGAATTAGTTGATTGGTTGGATTTAGAGCCACCCAGGTTATGTAAGCCTGCTCAACTTTAATTCTAAATCAAAATGTTACTTTGAATCTAAATGTGACATGCCAGTGAATAATTCTTATCCATTTCCCTAAGACCTTGTATTCAAAGAAGATCTTAGGGAGCTCACTTGAATTGGAGAGTCTAACTGACAAAATTAGAAAATAAATTATTTTTAAGAAAACAACACACAACGAAGATGGGCTATTATAATTTAGTTCTTAACTTGAAGGTAGGGACTGCACATACCTTAACAGTTTAGAGGAAGGGATCACATCGTGGGCTTGAGCGGCCAAGAAATTGGAATTCAAGTGGTAAAATCTAAATGAAGTCTTAATCAATACAATTTGATTAGGTAGAAAGGGGAGGACATTTCAGCAAGCAAAGGCAGGAAGAAAGGACTAAGGAGAGGAATGCTATTCTTATAACTACAGTGAGTAAGTGCTTCTCTGCCTCTTGACTTTCCTACAGTGTTTACCACATTGTTTTAAAAACTATTGCTGAATGATGAATGGTTCCAGAAACAAAGGTAGAACATACAAATAAGTGTTAGTAGATTAAGAAAAGAAAATCATCAGAAGTTGAAACCATAAAAGAAAAATTGCTGGGACTATATAATGGATTCAAATTTAGTCACAAACTGATATATGCAAAAATGTAACTTATTTTTCTATAGTCAAATATCATTTCTATCATTAAGCTCCCATTCTGCTCAGTAGCAGAAAGCTGATATCAAGTTGCTTTCAGGTAAATTTCTTCCCATTTAGGCAATTCTCATTCAATTCAGGTTTATAATGCAGCCATATTCGAATTTTTTAAATCACTCTCAGATTTTATTCTCTGTCTCCCTTTTCCCCATATTGATTTAAATCTCTAGAAAATTTGAACAACTGCCATTACAAAAGCAATAATGAAGAATGAGAACCACCATTCCAGTTTCACTATGGTTATATCCTAAACCGGCAATCTGTGAGATACTGTACCTTTCCTTATGTGGTCTTCAGACACATTCCCTTCATGCCAACACTCACTGTGCTGACCAGTCATCAGGTTAAGGATTTTGATTGATGACCTCTGTTCCTGAAACTTTACTGAGGTATCCAAACCCCTGCCCTAGTATTTAACTTGTAGCCTCATACACTTACTTGGAGTTTTCCTTGTTCACATTCTCAGGCCTTTTGAACTTTTTCAGCCCTCCCTTAGCCCTTCTGTATCTTAACTTATGAGCACTGGGATGGTTAGTCTATTAGGACAGCCCATCCTGATGCTGTAGAAGGCTTTGAGTCACAAACATAAACTCACTTTGCCCCAAGCAAACCTCTGAGCATCTCTATAATTCCTGCCGCTTTGTATCCAAGAGACACATCACCTGTCACCTGCCTATCATGGGGACTCTGGGCTGGACAAGCAAAGTTCAGCTTCACTCCATTCCTGCTCATATTTGTCAACCTCATTCTCAGCCTCAATGTTCCCGAGGTGGGGGGTCATGTAGACAGTGTCACAAACCTAATAAGTGACCTCCCCACTAATCTCCTACTTACCCTGATTAGAAGATTTTTTTTTTTTTTTTTTTTTTAGACCGAATCTTGCTCTGTCGCCAGGCTGGAGTGCAGTGGCACAACCTTGGCTAGAATATTTTTAAGTGACTCTATTCAGGGATCTAGGTGGAAGAAAATTGGATCTACCACATTTATTCTTATTTTCAATTTTTGCTTCCTTATACCTGGGAGTGCCTTTTGAATTTAAACACAAAGAGTAAAATGTACTTATTATTCCTTCTCTGAACAGTTCAAATCTGGAAGGGTTATTAGCAGCTAAACTAGGAGAATGGAAAGAGTTTACGTAACATACACCAAAATTATAACACACCAATCAGTCTGCCACAGCCAAGACTTTCAATGTCAAGAAGTAAAACAGTAAACTGAAACGTAATGGTAACATAAGATGTGAGCACAACTTGACTATAATTTCTATTACTCTGGGAACAGAAATTCCACTCACTCATTTATTTATTCATTTAAAAATATTATTTGAACACTTGTAAGTGGCAAGGGAGTGTGATATACAGCAGGTAAGGTTCAAGCTCTGGGGGAGATATACAATAAACATGTACACAAATATTTCCTGACAGTTATAAGTGCCACGAGTGAATTAGAATGTAGGGATAAAATCCCTAGAAGTGGGGGCTACTTCAGATTGGTGGTTGAGGTGGTAAGATTTTTTTCTCTTGCCATTTTTAATCAAGTTGGAAATTTTCGCAAAAAATAGCACCTGAGAAGACTGTCTGTTTACTGCCTTACAGAGCTAGAAATACAACAGCTAATGGAAACAGGCTCTGCAGGCCTTCCTTCCCTGAAATGGAACTCTAAAATGCTTGAAAACAAGGCTAGTTCCAGACTCCTGTTGTTGTGCTGCTTTTTTTGAGAGTTTAATTGCTTTTGAATGCATATGAATGTCAATTAGAGCCAGGCTAAATATGTCTTCTTGGAGACAGAGCATTTGGTCTTTCTTTCAAGTTCTTTTGTTTGCTTGAATTAGCTTTGTAGTTTAACAGATGTTTTTGGAGGAAATGGAGACATAAGCTTTTATAATACTGAAAATTAAATGAGAAACAATACTGTTCTCTTCACCTTCCCCAAAAACATGCAACGCTATAAAACTGGTAACCCACCTTACGCTGCAGAAAGCCTTCACATTTAGGGGGCACATGTTGTTAAAACCAAAGATATTTTTTGTGCACCTGCAGTTCATTAAATATTGCTCATTCTTTGCGGAGTTACATAATTGAATGTATAAGTGATTATCCCTTTAGCCTTGGGATAGGATAGTGTTTTCTAGACGCATTAAAGAAAAAGTCCTCCCTTTAGTTAAAAATAAAGTAAAACTACTTTAAGAAAACAAATACTACAATCTTCTGCACCAAACATGCCCCTCCAGCCTTCTTCTGTTCCACTACACAATCAAACTACTTATTCAAGCTGAAGAAACCTACACACACACTCAACATGTTTCTGCCACCTTTCCTGGTATGATGATTTCCTTTAACTGGACCCTGCTCTCCTCTCAAAATTAACAATACTTGTGTGCTGTCCTTACTTCTACATTATTGTCATATCCTTACTGGAAGATAATAGTAACAGCTTTGGAATCAAGCCTATGCTTATTCTAACTCCATAACTTAGTACATATGTAATCTTGGACCAGCTGATTAACTTTCCTCAACCTTAGTTCTCTACTCTGTAAAATGGGGATGATCTCCATAGTAGTATTTCATGACTCTTACATGATACAATATATAAGTGCCTGGTATGTGATATTCGTTATCCTCTTGAAAATGGAGGTCATGGTCTTCCAGTATCTTGTCCAGTATGTAAAGTTCTTGGAAATCATAACTCCTATCCTCACAATAAGGAAAAAGCAGAACAACGTGAAACTCAGCAACTGTTCTTAGATATATCAGAGAACTTAGGTCACAGGGAAAATTGCTGTCAAAACTGGAGAGACAGACAAGCAAATACAGAGAAGCACAGCTTACTTGCAGCAGAGCCCAGGAGCAGATGCCCAGAGCTGACGCTGGTACTGGTGGAGACACTTGAAACTGTAAATGATGAGTTGCTGGAGGCTTAGTGTGGACTAGCATGGAAGTTAAAAGCTCAGGTAGGTCTCATTCTTAGGGTCTAATTGGAGTTTTACCTTTAGGAACCCTACCAGATTCTCACAGTGAAAATTGGAGAAAAATCCCTTCATACATCCAGCAGGAAGAGGAGAAGGTAAATATTTTAAAATTCATGAAGCAATTTTTGTTCTCTTTAACAAGTCTTGCACTCGAGGAAATTATTTAACCAGAATCTAAATGACTGGTATTTTCCCAGAGCCTAACCTTGCCTGACCTAGGCAAAGGAAATACTCAACTACAGCCCCATTTAGCCTTTGACATGGAGAAGGGAAACCCAATTCAGGCTCACTAAAAGACTGAGGCCTAGTCTTAGGACTATAGAATGCTACCCCTTCTATACAATAATAGAGGATTACAACTAAAAGAACTACGTGTCTCAGATTCTATTTAAGGGGGAATCTCTAGGGATACCCAAAGACAACATGGGAGACAAAAACAAAGACACTAGAAAAATAAATTAGCTTTTGATGTCACAGCTAAAGCAAATAGTAAACGTAACCTAACCTCTAGTCAGACAAACATAAAGCCTCACATAAAAGGCCTCTTTCTTCAGTGTCTTTTATTCAGTGTTTCATGTCTAGCTTTCAACAAAAAGTAACAAGGCATGGTAAAAGACAAAACTTACAGTCTTTGGAGACAGAATGAGCAACAGAACCAGACTCAGATGTTTCAGAACTTCTGGGAGTATCGAACTGGGAATTGAAAACAACTATGTTTAACATACTAGTGTTTCTAATAGAAAAGGTGGGCAACATGGAAGAACAGATGCATAATGTAAGCAGAGACATGGACACTCTAAGAAGGAATGAAAGGAAATTAAAAGGAAAATGCCAGAAATTTAAAACACTTTAACAGAAATGAAGCATGTCTTTGATGGGCTCATCAGAAGACTGGACAAAGTCAAAGAAAAAAAAACTGGTGAGCTTGAAGATATGGTAATACAAACTCCTCAAACTGAAATACAAAGAGAGAAAAAAAAAAGAATAAAAAATTCAGAATAAAATATATATAACCTGTGGGACAGTTACAAAATATTACAAAATATGTAACATACATGCAATGTGAATATCAGAAAGAAAACAGAGAAAGGGACAGTAAATATATTTGAAGTAATAATGACAGAATTTTTCAAAATTAATGACAGATACCAAACCATAGATTCAGGAAACTCAGAGAACACCTAGCAGTATAAATTCTAAATGAAAATCTACACCTAGATATAGTATATTCAAATTACAGAAAATCAAAGATAACAAAAAAAGTCTTAAAAGAAACTAGGGGGTCGGGGGGAGCTGAGGAGAAACATCTTACCTGTAGAAGAATAAGGATAAGAATTACATAGAAATTTTCTTCAGAAGCCAGGCAAAAGGAAAGTGAAGTTAAACATTTAAGGGTTGAAATAAAAAATACACCAATGTAGAATTCTGTATTCAGTAAAATCATCCTTCAAAAGTGAAGGAGAAATAGCTTTTCTTGAACAAAAATTGAGGAAATTTGCCATCAGTACATCAGCTTTGCAAGAAATGTTAAAAGGAAGTTCTTCAGAAAAGAAGAAAAATTTTATAAGTCAGAAACTCATGTCTACCTTGAAAAAAAGGAAGAGCATTAGAGAATGAATAAATTAAGGTAAAACAAAGCATTTTTAAAATGTTTAATTGGTTTAACCAGCATCGGTTTGTTTAAAATAATAATAGCAACAATGTACTTGATGATTATAGCTTATGGTTAAGTGAAATGACCAGGGCAATGTTACAAGAGGTGGGAGGCAGAAATAGGGAATATTCTGTTACAAGGTACTTGCGCTATCCACAAAGCAATGTTATTTGAAAGTAAACTTGGAAAATAGAGGCCATTTTCTCTACTCTCCTATTGTCTATAAGTGATTCATTGAGGAACACTTTAAAACCAAAATGAAATATAATGGTTCTCGTAACCCTCATAACTAGAAAATCCTGCAACTAAGTTCACTGGTTTCAGGTATACTTTGATACTTGGTTTAAATTTAAATTTAGGAACAAGCTCCTCTGTGTCTTAGACAGGCCTTGCTCTTTTCCTTGAGTAAGTTTCATTTTCAGACAGAAATATTCTCTTTTGTGGGAAATGGCTGCAGCATCCTCAGACTATGTCCTCACTGCCTCAAGTCTAGCAGAAAGGAGAGAATGACCTACTGCACAACAAAGATTCAGGGTGATTCAACAGACTTAAGTCACATTTACATGGTAGAATACATCCCATATGTAGGAGAACACTATGCATGGACTGTGTTACTTGATATGCTCCATGATTAGGTCTAGGAGTTTTGTGAATTTCACCAGAGCACATGTGTTGAGCATAGAGGAAAGGGTAGTTCTGCAGGGCAATTTTTCAAACAATGGGGCACATAATTAGTGAATCATGAAATCAATTTAGTGAGTTGCAACCAAACACATTTTTCATTTTGCTTTTTGTGTTTGTTTCTACTTTTAGTAGAAAGAATAAAAGGGAATGGTATAGAGGAGAAAAATGTGAAGAGAAAAGAGGAAAACTATTAGAGGATCTCACAGGTAATGAAGATAAATATTACTTCATAACACCTGTGTTTCGTAGGATACAGTGTTTACTAGGTTAAACACATTTTTTGTAGGTTTCTTTAAAAATTTTTAAAAACCAATGTCCTAATGGAAAATTAAAATGTGATTATCAAAGGAGATATGGGGGCTAGACAACCAAAAATGCATGAAAATTTACCACATCAGGTAAGACTATTTAATGGGTACTGAGCTGATACTTGGTGAATAATTTTTAGAATTTATATTTTGATTGATATGCCTCTTGTGATTACATAGGGTTTAATCACATCCTCTAGAAGGAGACAGTTAATACTTCCACAAATTAGAATTTCTGAAGGAATTGTCATTGTGCTTGAGCTAAGTGTTGAAATGGTTCAAGGGCTCAAGTGCCCTGGGCTGAGGCTTGCATAACGAGGTATTCCACAGCCAGGTGGCTACAAATGTAGAGATGAGTAGAAGGGGGCAGAAGATGATGAATTCAGTACCATGTGTCTCTGACATCATCTCTCTCCCAGGATTACCTAACTTCCTTCCTCTAGTAATCGACTGTCCCTGTTTATCTAAGCCGGTAACTGACCTTTGGGTTTACACACTCCATCTATTTTCATAATAAATGTCCGTAGAATAAAAGTTGATTCAAAAGCAGAAGAATTTACTGGGTTGGAAGGGACAAGAAAGATTAAGGAAGAAAGAAAGAAAGAAATGAAGGAAAGAAGGAAGAAAAGGGCAGAGCATTTTGTAAAGTTTTCCAGATCATACATACTCAGAATAGCAAAATGAACCTTGAAAGAAATTTATTTGACAACATTAAGCACCCAGCTGGAATTTTCACATTACATGAAGGAGGCACACAGCCCAAAACAAAAGGCAGAAAAGCCAACATTGGCCACGGTAGCCTTGTAAAATGGAGCAACAATATAGCCATACAGGAAAATAAATCCAATGACAAAACTTATTTATTTATTTATTTACTTTAAGTTCTGGGATACATGTGCAAATTGTGCAGGTTTGTTACACAGGTACAAATGTGTCATGGTGGTTTGCTGAACCTATCAAATCGTCATCTGGGTTTTAAGCATTAGATATTTGTCCTAATGCTCTCCCTCCCCTTACCCCCCACCCGCTGACAGGCCCTGCAGTGTGATGTTTCCCTCCCCGTGTCCATGTCCTCTCATTGTTCAACTTCCACCTATGAGTGACAACATGTGGTGTTTGGTTTTCTGTTCCTGTACAACACATCTTTTTACTCTAGAGTCACTAGTAAGTATCGAATATCATTTTCCCTTTTCTCTTTTCTCTTTTTCTTTCTTTTTGTTCTCTTTTTCTTCCTTTTTTATTTCTCTGTTTCTTTCTCTCTCTCCTTTCTTTTCCTCTTCCTTTCTTCCGTCTTTTTTTTTTGGTGGAAGGTGCCAGAAATAGCAATACGGATCTTAAATATACATGATAGAAAACGAGCAGCATTGTAGGACCAGGTTATTAAAGATCACTCCCCGGCACTCCTTGCTCTTAGCAGAGAATATTTGAAATCCTGGCATAATTAATAGTTTTGTGACGAAATAGGTGAAAACTTTCAACCCTTTTCCCTCCTTTTATTAGCTTCATCTACATTATTAGCCCTTGTGTTCAGCCAGTACTTAATGTTATTTCATTTGATCCTATAAAGTGATAGCATTTCAGAGCTGGAAAGGATGTTAGAAAACACCATCAGACCCCTGCATTTTTATAAATAAGAAAACCAGAGCCCTGAGCAGTTCAGCAACCTGATCAGTAACACAAAATAATTAATATTAGAGCCAGAACCAGAATTGGTTGTGAACCAATGGCTAACTTGTTGAAAAAGGCCATGTAAGTGGCCATGTTCATGGAGCGGTTTGATTTCTCCAAAGGGAAGACACCAAAACATGACTTGACATTAGTCCAGTGGCCTGCAATGGTCCAGTAGCAGCAAAATGATACAAAAGGGCCACAAACCAATTACAATGAGAGTATAAGGAATCAGTGTTTTGATCAGTGTGTGAAATCTCACAGCAATTGTTCAGAAAATTTAAGTGCAGCTTTTGTTAAGACTGAAATGCCTATCAGTAATTCAGAAGTTTACCTTCCAGTGAAGAAAGAAACCTGGTCATTACCAAACAACTTTCTTCACTGCCTAAATGCACTTAGTTTAGACATTCAATAAATAAAATGATCATTCTCAAGCATTAAATTTTAAAACAAAGCCATGAAAATTGCATATTATATTCAATTTAGAGAATGTCACGTTTACACAGCATCATTAGTATTTTACCTTTCATCACGAAATAATACTAGAAAGTTACCTTGTCTGATTTATGATTTTAAGATTTATGAAGTTAAACTTCTGAGTACCTGGTTTGGCATCCTAAATAAAGCATATTCAGTAGTCAGTAAAGAGGCATAATTCTGCATTATTAAAACCGCTTCTTGCCCTTTTGTGGCGGGGGGGAGGTGAAAGCTATTCAAAGGGTAGAACTAGAGAGAGAAAGATATACCAGTTCCAAACATAGCAAACAAATCTCCACAATTCTATAAAATGAGCCCCATACCTTTTATAAAAGGGACATCACCAGATGAAAATGGCAAAGGCTAACCAGAAAGCTGAATATATACAGGCAGATTAATTTGTTAAGAAGCAATTACTGAAAGGAAGCAGGCATCAAAAATTCAAATAATTGCCACTGAAAGGATTGTCTTTTTCTTTCAATTTTTTTCTTCTTTTCAAGTTGGAAACCCAATATTATTAAATATTTAGGGATGACATTTCTTCCAGACCTTCAAGAAACCACATTTTATGAACACAATGAAAAAGAATAATTCTTAGAAATATAAATAGATGGTCATTTTTTGTCTCTGTCAGTGGTGTAAAAATTATTCAAGACACAATTACTTTTTGCTGAGTGTCTCATATGTGGGAGGTCTTTCAAACACTAAACACTAAATACACATCTAAACTCTCTCACAGGGCATGATAAGCTTCCTCCGAAAAACTCAGTCATCATTATTTCATAATCTTACTTCAGTGAGGCCCTGTAGAAACTCATAATGATATGATCCTTTTTTCATTGGCTGTTTATGATTTGGAAACTTTGGTATAATCCAGTCTTGAAGAGGTATTTGCTTTTGTTTTTCTTTGAGAAACAGATTCAGCACATTGGCCCCATTATAACACTTTTGCCTTTTATCCCAGACTCTGTGTGTTGTTCAAACTAATATGATACAGGTACATGGATTCTCCATAGACATCCAATCTTCCTTGAGAGCTCACCAAGTGTCTCCTATGTGGCAGCTCCAGTCTGGGCATCTTGAAGGCAACACATAAATATAAGACGTCTCATTGGCTCTTGTGTTGCATAAAGTGTAACTCAAAAATGCACTAAGTATACTATTCATATGGAAAAGCTTATTCAGTATCTATTTGGCCCTGCAAGTAGTCAATGTTATAAACATTTAAAACAAAGAGACTCAAATACATAAAGAGAGGATGGGAGCAGGAAAGAGAGATCTAAGATGCACCTTTAATGTTAGAAGTGCTATCTCTCTCTTCTGTATTCTCACAGGACGTATTGAATGTGCCTGCATATAGTTCCCATATACTCCTTCCCCTAACACATGCTCCCAGGCACATATTGGAGGCTTGTGTTGAATATTATAGATACAAATGTAACTGCTAAGTCAAATAAATGCTAAGAGCTCTGGAGTTCTGTTTCCTTGGTATTTCAGACTGTACCAACTCCTGAATTTAGACAGCTCAAACACAGATAGGATTAGGTGATTTTCATAGACTGAGATCTAAACAAACATTTTTTGATATAACAAATATTTGTTATTGAACTCCTACATATGTGACACACACCACATATAAAGTATTTCCCCTTATTCAGAGACTTTACTCAAAGAGAAAACAGGCAACTCCAACGTGAGGTGCCATGGTAGTGGTATGAAGACAGTGTAATTGGAGAACAAAGGAGGGTCCCTTAGTCCAGTATGGTGAGACAATAGGGTGAGAAAGATAAAGCTCTCCAGAGAGTGGGAAGGATAGGGGACCCCAGAGAGAAGGAACAGCATGAGCAAAATCATACTTGCTAAATGAATAAATAAAGAAATGAATGAATGAATGAATGAATGAATGAACAGGATTTGGGAGGGAAAGCATTATATGTAAAAGGAGCATCATTTAAGAACAGATAGTACAATGACAAGTTTTACCAGATTAGAAATCTTAGGAGGAAGAGTTTTGGGGAAAAATGCAGATAAGTTGATTGGGGCAAATTATCTAGAGTTCTGGCTCTCTGATTAGAAAACTGTTTCTAAAATAGTACCGCTTCCTCCTTCTTATTTTTTTAAAATTTCTATGAATTTTTATTTTATTTTTTCAAAAAATATTTCTTTTTAAATTGGCACATAATTATGCATATTTATGAGGGTACATAATGCTGTTTCAATATATTTATTGCATGGTGATCAGGGTAATTAGCATATCATAATCTTAAACATTTATCATTCCTTTATGTTGGGAATATTCTATATTCTCTCTTCTAGCTAGTTGGAAATATGTGTTATTGTTAACTGCAGTTATCCTACAGTGCTATAGAACACTAGAACTTATTCCTCTTATGTAGCTATAATTTCATATCCTTTAACAAATCTCTCCCTAGCCTCACCTTCCCCCTACCCCTCACAGACTCAAGTAACCCGTTCTACTTTTCACTTCTATGACATCAATTTTTTAGTTTCCCCACGAGTGAAAACATGCAGTATTTATCTTTCTGTGCCTGACTTATATTACTTAACACAAAGTCCTCCTGGCTCATCCATGTTGCCATGAATTACAGGATTTCATTCTTCTTTGTGGCTAAATATATTCCATTGTGCATATATATCACATTTTCTTTATTCATTCATCTGTTGCTAGACACTTGGCTGCTTTCTGTATCATGGCTGTTATGAATAGTGTTGCAATATGCATGGGTGTGTAGATATCTCTTTGATACATTTATTTCCTTTCCTTTGGATAAATACTAAGTAATGGGATTGCTGGATCATATGACGCCTTTTTCTTATTCTTGACTTATAAAGCCACTGTAATATCAGAATTGGGGAACCTGGAACTAACCAGCCTTCCCTCTGTCAAGGTCAGTGTTCGTATTGGAGCTCCAATTTTTCCTAGGAGCAGTTCTACCTGCAAGGTGTTTATAATTGTGGCTGAGTACTCAGAAAATGATTTGGCAGTCCTTGGTGAGAGAAATGTCAGCTGCATATGTATGCACACAGATAAAGGCACTGATATGAGTGTTCTCCTTCCCCTTCCTACTTCCTACCACACAGATACTAGTTTATTCTAGGGCAGCTATGGACCAAAGAATTCTACTTCAGAGCAGAGGATGTAAGTGCCAGAAGATCTAGAGAATGTGGCCTAAATCCTAACATTTGATATGAGGCCAGGAGTGTGGAGATTCAGATCTGTATTGCAGCCATCAGGGACTTCCAAGAAGACTCTAAATCCCATCTAGCTAGGGTTCCATTATAATGAATTAGACCTCCAGGGATAATGTGAATAGCAATTTTCCATGGAAACTACAATGCAGCTGACTGATCAGCATTGCACAGTAGCCAGAGAAGAGTATTTGGAGTCTGACTACTTGGATTCGGATCTTCACTCAGCCTTTTGTCTACTATGATTTTGGGGCATGTTGCCTGATTAATTTGAGCTATGCTATTCATTGGATGAAGGTCACCAATTGCCTGTTAAAAAATAAATTCAAAAGACTATACATCCTCATCCAGTGGTGAGCCTCTAAAGACTTCCTTCCTCCATCTCTGGCTTCTCTCAAATTGCCCCATCCTTGTTGCCCTGTTTCTTCTCATGCAGTTCTCTACACCCTTCCCTTGTTCTGTTTTCTCTGCCCACTCTTTAATGTAGGCAGAGAATGTTTGTGTAATCTGGGACTGTGACCTTTTTCTCATCTCTTCAAGCTCCCTGGGGAATCTCATTGTCTCATTTTAAATACTACTTAGGAGAAAGTTATTCCTGAACCTTGAGTTTCAAGCTCAGTCTCTTTTAACTCCAGACTCATATATCTGACACAGAGCAGTGTTGACACTTAGTCCCACTCTTCTTCCAGGCATCATTGGACTAGGTAAGCCATTTGGGGAAAAAGCTTGCTGAATGGCACTTGGTTCACATATAACATGTGACATTTGGTTTTATAGTGTACTGAAAGGCAAAGGAGGCATTGAGTAACAACAACAACAACAACAAAAAACTTGAGAGAGGAATTAAAAAAATATAAGCATTACTGGGGATAATAATGGCAATGGATAGGATTTTAAATGTGTTTAAATTCATAAAAATATATCCTAATATTTATTTTCAAAAACTCACAGGTCATGTTTGAAGGATGCTTAGAAACCCAATTATTATACTGAAAAGTTGATAAATATAGGGAAAATATCAGATATCTCCCTTGCCTTTCTCAAAAGAAGTATACCTCAGGGCAAATAAGGAATTGATGAAGTTTCTCCTTATAGGTAACATTCTAGCTACTGTATGAAGAAGAAATGAGAAAATTGGAATATCACTATAATACATATAATGTAGCATAATGAAACAATGAACCCAGATGTTTGATAATCAATAGTTGCTAACATCACAGAAAGACAAGCAGACACAATGTGCTTTTAGTGGAAAGAAACAATTCTACCTTGGAAGTGTTCTTGCTCAAAGATCAGAACATGAATCTGATCAACTATCTAATTCAAACTTCAACCTACAGGAACAAAAGGAACAGAGAAAATGCAATCAACATCCGCAGTAAACATTAGAAGAAAAATAATCTTATTTCTTCAACAAATAAATAGCAAGGATAAAAAAAGATATGAAGAGGGACAGACCTAAGAGATATATTCAAAATTCAATGTATGTTCCTTATTTGGAACCTCACTGTACAAACAAAATATAGATAGACATTTGATAACAACAGAGATAGACTAGAAACTCGGTAATAGCAGGGAATTATTGTTTATTTTATATGTGTGATAATGGTATTCTTTTCAAAATATATATTTATTTTTTAGACATTCACAACTGAAATATTTATGAATGAAATGGTCTGGTGTCTAAAATAAGTTTTGAAAGAGTCAGGGGTGAGGAAAAATGAGTGAGGTATAGATGAAACAGTATTAGCTGTGAATGGTTCATTGTTGAAGCTAGCAATGGATGTATTGAGTTTTACTAAACTATTCTCCCTACTTGTGTATATGTTTGTAATTTTTCATAATGAGGCATTTTTCTTAATCTGGGACAATCTGATTGAAGAAAGGTTCTGATACAACCAGAGGCTTGTTATAAAATTACTATTAGAGAAGGAATTAGTAGGGTATAAGCATCCCCAACACCAAAGATGGCTGCGGGTAAGTTGGTTCTCTAGGTGCCAAGTCTAGTATGGTTCTCATGGTGCACTATGCTCATTAAGGAGGGAAAAGAGAAATTGCCAAGGAGTAATTGAGAGTTCTCTCAGCCCCTCAAGTCAATCACACTTTATTAAACATTCTTGTAGCATAAGCATTACCTGGAGTACTGATTAAAAATACAAATTCTAGGATCCCAACAAGACCCTCTGGTAAAGGAGCTGGGAAGTTATAGGTTTTACAAGCTCTCCAAGTGATGCTCATCATCAAAGTTTAGGAATCAATCAAAGCTTAATTTCAATGTATTAATACAATAGGGCCTTCAACTGAAAATACTTTGCAAACAGCGGGAAGTTGGGGACAGTTGAACTAGAATTAGATGAACAAAGAGTGGTATAGGTTTGGGAGTCATTTTCATATATTTCCAAAAGGAATTCAATAAAGTCACTCCCAAAGGGGGAGGGGAAGAGAATTTTTAGTAGCTAAAGGGCACTATTAGCAATTCTGGGTGCCAATAACTCATCACTCCTGCTCTCTACATCCCAACTGATTGAGAACTGCACACACAACCACATAGGGCTTAACATATCAATTGTTGTGATGACATTGAACAGAAGAAAGAAATTTAGACCTGATGCTGAAGTAGGGATTCCTATTTCTTCCCTAATAGAATTGAAATTAATGTACTGCAGGTAAAGGACTCATCTGATATACATGCCTATTTCTCTGGGCCTTCAAGAGGTTTCCTTTTCACTGCTGAGAAGAGATAAGTTAAAGCATTGGCCCTTCTAATGATGAGTAAGTTAGGCATCTAGAAAAATAAACAGATTTGGGCCTGTTTCTTGTTTTTCTGTCATTATGAGTTCACTGGCTGATAGAATAGCTCACTGGATGCTCGGTTCTCCCCTGGGAAATAGTCAGTCCGATCAAAAGGCCAGAAATAACCCTTCCAACAAGTCCCTTCACCCATAGACCAAGAAGAATTTACAGGTTAATGTTATTTGCTACTGGCACCATCTGCACGAGCCTCTGGGCTTCTTTGATGCTTAGTCACCATTTCTGTAAAATGATATAACCGGCTCTTAGCATAATGAAGAACAGAAATGAGATATCAAGATTCATTTCAGTCACAAATTCTGTTGAAAGAGATCATCAATTAAAAGTTTTGGTAAACAATTTTGATTTCTATTTCTTGTTAATTGAGATATGTTATATGCTCAGAAGATGCCCTGGCACATAGTAAGCACTGACTAAATGTTTGTTTTGGTGGTGGTTGTTGAATTAATTTGTTAAGGGACATAGCATTTGTGACCATGTTTTAGGGGAATGGGTTTATTAAACCTAAGAATTGTAATATTAAAATTATTTTAAAATGCTGAATCTGCCCAGTTGACTGGTGAAAAGATACAAACACAAGTATTGATCCTGCATGGTTTTCAACATACTTCATTTTACTAGGGATCAGTAGCAAAAGTCCAGAGTTTGGAATTTATTATTTGTTAATGTAAATCTTAGCCCTGCCATTTATAGCCTATGTTGTCTTAAGTTGGTTAATTGACCTCTTTCATATTCATATTCTTCATCTGTCAAATAGGTATATTAGTTCCTGTAACGATAAAATATGGATAATAATATAACCTTTAACATGTTGCTGGAGGAATAAATGTGATCACATTTGCGAAGTGTTTCTCTTAAAATACAATGCTTATATAGTATTTTAACATTTTTAAAGTGCATATATATATATATAGTCTTCTCATTTTAACTGTTTTTTAAAATCCTGTGGCTAAAGTAGGATATATAGTTCTATTCACATTTTGCAACTATTGAGACCAATATTCAGTGAGTTATTTAGTGTATTAGTAATCTATTGCTATGTAATAATATTACCACAAACTTAGCAGCTTGAAACAATCCACATTTATTTTATCACAGTTTTTGTGAATCATGAGTCTGGGTAGTTTATCTGGGTCCTCTCCTTAGCATCTTCAGAAGACGTCCTCAACCAAGATGTCAGCCAAGGCTGCAGCCTCATTTGAGTCTCAACCAGGGAAGACCCACATTCAAATTCACTCAGGCACTGAAAGAATTCATCTACTTGTGGTCACTGAGGGTTTTCACAGAAGACCTCACAAGACCATCTACTTGTGGTCACAGAACTGAGGCTATGGCTTAGAGGACACTCTCACTTCCTCAAGGCTATCCACAGTTCCTTACCATCGGGGGTCCCCAACCTGGCCACATGCTTCCTCAAAGTCAGCAAGGAAGAAAGAGAAACCCCAGCAAGACAAGCACTGCAGTATGATGTAATGTAATCTGTGATCAGATGCATCTTGTCATGTTGCTGAATTGTATGTAAACAAGACAGGTCATGATAGTTCATGCCTGTAATTCCAGTGCTTTGGGAGGCCAAAGCAGGAGGATCACTTGAGCCCAGGAGTTCAGTGATGCAGTAAGTTATGATCATGCCAGTGCACTTCAGCCTGGATGACAGAGCAAGAATCTGTCTCTAAAAATAAAAAGAAGAAGAAGAAGTGTATCATAGTCCTGCCTATACTCTAAGGGAAGGGATCACATAAGGGTATGAACATCAGGAGATGAGATCCTCTTAAGAGTCTGTCTGCCACACTCCCCAGAGGCATATTTTAGAGGTAGAACCGGAATAACAGCACTTCTAGTCTATACTAGATGCTCTTTTTATTTATGTACTCAGTCAGTTTTCAGGAAATATTTAGTGAGTATCTACACAAGACACTATACCAGTTACAGTGAGCCCTATAATAATGAATACTAAACAAAAATTATTTCCAAAGAACAGGGAAAATAGGAGGTGCCAAAATAATTATGCCTCAATGATAAGAATGATGTTAGGAGAAGAGGGGAAAAGAGTTATGACTGATGTACTTAAAAGGCAATGACAAGTAGTTACACTAAATAAAGAAAAATATTGAGTTTATAGAAATGGAATAGACTAGAGAAGAATATAACTAAGCAAAAAAGGTAAAACATTTTGACTTTGTTTTATAAGCAATGAATAATAAAAAACATTCTTGTTTGTTTTTCAATATTTGTTTTTGAAGAAAAGTAATATGTGCAATGTAAGACTTTGGTTATACTAAAAATAATGGTCCTGAAAATATACTGGAAGCAAGTCACAGTTAACTTGGCCACAATTGTTATTTCCTGTTTGAAGACATTTTCTAAATATGAAAATAGGATTTGGTAAATGTTGGTTGTTTTAGTACTCTATGATGTCCTCCAAAAATAATCTCATGATAAACACTGGCAATGATACAGCAGTTATTTCCATTTACACATCTCAGAGCAAGAACGACTTAAATCGTTATAATGTTAAGTCTTCATCAGTGGAGGTATAGAACTGAAAGGGTTTAAGCCGGGGAAAGAAAAATGATTTAAGGTTTGGATGAATTGCACAGGCCCATAAAATGGTATTAAATCAGTTCTGAAAAGATTTGAAGAGGACACAACACCCTGTAAGAGTGTTACACTTTGCTATCATTAAAGAATGGGATTGGACAACATAGAAGAGGGAAATGTAAGATAGAATATCAGAGTCGCACAAGACACTTAACGTCTTAAGAGGCATCTGAACCATGATAGTTGACAACTAAGCCATTGCTGCCTTATCACACCAGTAATGATCACTTTAAGAAAGCTTGCGCTCAAAGCAACTCCCAAAGCCAGGGACTGATAGAGGCACTCACAGACAACGTTTTGTTTTCCTCTCTTCAATCAACTCAAGGATGCTGTGCCCATGTATAACTGTTACTATATGGGAAATCAGATTGGAAGTCTTAAAAAAGATAGTTTCTCAGCCAGGACAATAGTCAGCAGAACGAGTTAGGCAATTACTCTTTTAATTTCCATATCCAATGCTCTCGTGTGGTTCCTGAGTGCTAGGGTCCCCATCTATGGGCTATTATTGTTCAAAATGTTTTTTTTTTCAACTCCTATATAATACATTTTTCAATCAGAAAATAGAAGGAAATATCTAAGCCAAAGATAGAAATAAGGGTGTTTATCTTAACTCCTTTCTGCCCAAGCCTGTGGAGGATGACTACAGTGACATAAATGGGCACAATGGACTGAAGCTGATTTTCCCTGGTGATCATATACTGCTTGCTGTCTGTTTAGTTCCAAGTAATTTCCATGTCTTATTTACTTAACCTCATGAGAACAGAGTGAATCTATTTCTCACATGAGAGAACTGATATATAGACAGATTAAGCAACTTCTTCAAAGTAAAAGAGCAAATAAGAGTGGAGTAAGAATTGAAATCCAGTCATTTGGCACAAGGGCCTGCACTCTTCTCCACCATACTCCAAGGACAGCCCCTTGATGAGGCCACTGGAAATTCCTTATTGTTAGCAGTTGGAGAGCTGTGTGTCACATGCTCACGTTTCCAATAAATAAGTATCCAGAATTATTTTAAGTAATCAAATTTCAGGTACAGGGACCACCCAGTTCAGAAATGACACCTGTATGTATTTCCTCACAGGATAAGCCTATGAATGTCTGTTCTTGGCTGATTCTCACAGCCAGATGTCTGAGAAGCCATAAAGTACAGAGGACGCAAAAAGGACGCTATGACACATTTCTGCTGATGTTTGAGGTGTTTCAGTTAAGAGCAGTAATATGTTCTCATTTAAAAGGCAGGCAGTTATATTTTTACAATGCCATAAGAGGAGAAGCAAACAAAAATGTTATGCAGTAGAGGTGGGTTATCAAATACTAATTAATCCATAAATGCATGGAAATAGGTGCCTAACAATATAGGCCCTCCCAAGATAATTCCTTATATTCTCATCTTTTCCCCTAATAGGGACTCACATAATAGTTGATCAGTATAGGAGTCATTTCTCATAGATTCCAATTCAGGACCTGAAGCCAATATGACACTTTTATAAACTAAGCTGTCAATTACTATAGATTACCTAAAATCTTCTTCGAAAGTGTACATCAACTTTACAACAGCTAATGCCTGCTTGTGGTCTGATATCCTCAGTCGGGGATAGCTAGATCTTGTGAAGGGAAGTCAAAGCCAGGCCAGGCATGAGTCAAAACAGGGCTCTTTAAATAAATATACCCGTAATTGAGGCCAGGTAAGAGTGGATCATGTTAGGAAAATACAATAGAGAGTTACTGAGATGAAGAGGATTCTGGTTGGAATAGACAACGGGTAATGGGAGCACTCTAGTTCAGGAAAGAAAATTTCAAAGTAGTTCAGTGCTATAGACCAACTCTTCTCAAAATTTAATGTGCATGAGCATCACCTGGAGATCTCGTCAAGATGCAGATTTTGGTTCAGTAGGTTTGGAGTGGAGTCTGAGGTTCTGCATATCTAATGACCACCCAGGATACCCACCTTGCTGGTCTGTATATCATGCTTTGCGCAGCAAAATTCTATAACAAGCAGAAAAATGAAGCTTTCATGCCACTGAATTAGAGAAAATGGGAGTCATGCCAACCCCCTAGAAGTAACCAGAAGGGCAACTGCTGAGCCTGCTTTTGAAGGAAGGACAATCATAGGGCTTTATCTGCAAAGCCGAAGGGCATATTCAGCTGATTGGATTCACCACATTACTGGTTACTAATGGCGATCAGAGCTTTGGTGCTGGATCTAGTCCTTGCCTTATGGGGCAAAATGTTAATTTTCTGTCCTCTATGTAGAAAAGGAATCAAAAAGAACGGTAAGATCAGAGTCTCTAGAGTGACATGGTCTGAGTTCCACTGAAGTTTCCATTATTTGTTAGCTCTTTTGCCTTGGTCAATGTTTTTTGTTCTATAATCATTATTTCCTTAGTTGCAAACCTGGAAAAACAATACTTCTGTTTAAAGGCAGACTAATTAAGAGACAATTCCCAAAGTTTAATGGATTAACAATATAAAACTTTATTTCTTGTGTGTATAATAGTTCAATTATAGTGTTTGGCAGGTGGGTTTTTGTATTAGTCCATTTTCATTTTGCTGATAAAGACACACCCAAGACTGGGCAATTTAAAAAAAAAAAAAAAAAAAAAAAGAGGTTTAATGGATCACAGTTCCAAGTGGCTAGGGAGGCCTCACAATCATGGCAGAATGCAAGGAGGAGCAAGTCATGTCTTAAACGGGTGGCAGCAGGCAAAGAGAGAGAGTTTGTGCAGGGAAACTCCCGTTTTTAAATCCATCAGATCTCATGAGACTTATTCACTATCACGAGAATAGCATGGGAAAGACCTGTCCTCATGATTCAAATATCTCACACAGGGTCCCTTCCGCAACACATGGGAATTATGGGTTATACAAGATGAGATTTGGGTGGGGACATAGAGGCAAAACGTATCAGTTTTGATACTGTAATCTGGGAATTCAGGATCCTTCCACCTTGTGGTTCTATATTTCTCTATATATTCAGAGTCCTCTGATTTCAGCTAGTGGATATGGAATGAATGTAAAGAAGCATGCAGGGTGATTTTTATTACCACATGTCAATTCTACATGTGTTCCATTATCTAGAACTTGGTCACTCAGCCCCACCTCACTTCTAGAGACAGCGGAAAAAGTAGCCTATCTTTGTGGCCAGAACAAACATAGAGTAAGTTTGGTGGATGTCTATCCTAGCCCTTCTCAACCCAGAGAATTAAGTCTTAATGCCTTAAGGCACCCATGGCACATAATAAATTAATCTCTCTCCCATACATGTAAATGGTATGATCTCTGTACCCTCCTTGAGAAGATGAAGAAAATCATCACTCAAATAATTTCTGTAATGCTTGGCCAATTTTTGCTACACTTGCATATCACAGAAGGTTTCTATACAAATGAAAGCTGCTGCAGAATAGAAAAATGGAAAAATGAAGCAGGCTGGGGTGGAGGGAAAGAAAGTTAGTATCAGTAAGAGAAGAAGCAGCCACTTTGTGAGATGGGTTCCTTTTGCTGCATTGCTTTTGCAGTATTTTAAACTTTCTGGTCTACCTAATGACCTCTTAATCTTTCTGAAAGTCTTGCTTTGAAGTCGCCTTCTGCAAAAAGCTTTACTGAACCCTTCCTTCAAACCCATGTGTCACTGATTTCTCAATAAACCTTAAGCAACATAATGTGTTCCTCAAATGGCATATTGCATATGTGCAGTTATTTATTTATATACTTGCCTCCTGCTGAGAACAGAAGCCACCTCCCTCTTTGCTTGGCACATAATATTGTGTATTCAATTCATATGTTTTGAAAAACTTAAGATTTTTTTGGTCAGAGAGGAGAGTACTCAAGCACATTTAGGTTTTTTGAGGTTTCAGGGCAGGGGCACCAAGAGCTGCCTCATATTTCTCACCCTGGTATAGTTCATTTGTTAAGTCTATCCTTAAACACATCCTTAACTCAGACTAAGGGAAAAGGCTTTTGTTTTCAGGATTGGCAAGCCTTGTAATGATGATTTCAGCAACTGCATTAAGCTAGTGGAAATGATCCATGGAGCTACAAAAGTGTTCTCAGTGCTCCCCAAATTGTGCCTCATAGGCATATTTACATACACAGCATTAAACGTGTGTATAACATGGCTTGGATATGGTGGAGGAGTGCATTTGTCCATTAATCTTTCTTGTCTGAGGAAACAATCTTATTTTCTGGAACGGTTTGAAACTATAGTTTGTGTCTCTAGAAGCGCTCTGTTAAAAAGATGAAGACAGAGGATTGCCTTCTCTAGCACTCACTGCTGCATAAAAAGAGATGAAGCATCTGTCCTGCACAACCACCTTTCTCAATTTAGTTGCACTAGAAAATCAAATGAATATGTGTTTTATCTATTTAATCTCATGAATCCTACGCAAGCCTGGTCCAGGGGCTGACTGTGACAAGCCATCAGAAATCTCTTCATAATTTTATATTTTCCTGTTTTCCAATTACCTGATAAATGATTATATCTGACAGTTTTTAATCTTTGTAAGAGTGATCATTGGTGATGAGGGCTTTGGAAGAATTGTATTCATGTGGTTCTCCTCGCACATCCCATTACCTGCTTTATAATCAACAGATACGCCGCATGCTGACAGTCCTTCATTACATGCTCTATTCAAGGCTCTCTATTCAAGGCTCTAGTGTGTGTGTGTGCATGTGTGTGTACGTATATATATATTTACTGCTGGTACATGATAAACAGTAAAGATGTACCCCCTACTACAAAAACAGATTTATTAATAAATAGCTGACATTTTGTATTTTTGCAGAATACCAAAGCAATTAGTGACAACAGTAGAATGATTTTCAATATCTACAGAGCAAAATATCATATTGATTCAAGCTCGAAGCTTTTTCTAAATAACAGCCAAGGAATTGTCTACTGTATTTGGTCAATTCCTTTAAATAACAGGTTGAAAAAAAATACATCAGCACAACTGTTTTGAATGTCGTTCCCCTTGGTTCAACTAAATATAGAAGCCAATTCACCAATATAGAATAACTTAGACTAACGAGGCCAAAAAATTATTTTGGTGTCTTTCGTCTTATGTTTGCTTATCCCACCAAAGCAAATCTTCATCATCTGCAGATTTCATATAAAATTGAGATATTCACTTGATTTAAAAGCAGAGAATTCACTGTGGGAGAAAATAGAACATTTAGATGATGAAATCTTAGAATCACAAAATTATAGGACTATGAACCAGAAGAAATTCAAAGAGCTGGACTAGTTCAATTCCTTCCCTGGGGCAATATAATATTCCTACTCCCAACCTCACTTAATTCACGCAATATTACAGATGACACATTGAAGCCAGTGAAGAGAAACTAGTTAGCCAGCAAATAAGAATTTGTGATGGATCAAGAATTTTGCACTCTCCAGCTTTCAGCACATTTTTTCCAAGGAACGTCCCTTCATTTACTCATTCAATGACTGCTAAGTCCTGAGCACTGTTCTAGGCTCTGGGGACACAGCAGAGAACAAACACAGACAACATTTCTGCCTTTATGGACCATACGTTTTACTTGAAAGAGATATATCATAAATAGATAGCATTTAGAAAGTAATAAATGCTATATAGTAAAGCAGAGTCAGCAGAAATAGGTTATGCAGTAGAATGGAGAATTTCATTGCTATGTTTTGAATATCATGGTCAAAGAAAACCTCATTGATAAAATTATAAATAAGCAGGGACCTGAAGGAAGAGAAGAAGGGAGTCATACAGCTCTCTAGAGGGAGAGGACTCTGAACAGTGGCCCAAGGTAAAAGCAGACTGACTATGCTCATGTGTGTGTTCATTGGCATGCTTATTTTTCATTTCTACTATTTATTTTATTATATTTTATCCCTCTCAATTTCTTCATAGAAACTGCCTTTCATGTTTCTTTTGGAGATGAAGATAGCTCCACAAATCATTACCTACTTCCTCCATGACTCCTGAATCTTGGATCTGTGCCATTTCCCAATCATTGCCTCCATTTCTATTCCTGCCTCTCAGCATAATTGTCAACCTCCCTCCTCCTTTGCCCAGTTCATCTCAGGACATCTCACAATTCCCCAGTGAGGGGGAGCTATGCATATTCTCTCCTGTCACATTAAACACCTGGGGCTTATTTGGCCTCCTTTCCTTGAATTTTAGTTCCACCTTATGCATGTCCTATGGGTGATTTTCTTTATTTTTTTGTTATAAGTAGCAAAAATAAATTTTCTACGAATTCTATTTTGAAAATATCAAGATGCATCCTTCTTTACAAATTCAAAGTCTAATTACAAGTCTTCAGATGCATCAGAACCCATCAGCCAATTTTTGTTTCTACTAATAATCCTTAACAGTTCATCTATCTTTGTGTCTTTTTTTTTTTCAATCCTACATGCTTACTATTTGGTAAAAGTTGTGGAAAATGTCTGCTTATAAGAACTTTTTGCTATTTTTAATCCTTCTTCAAATACTTTGCTCCTGACCACCTTCACTATCTGAGAATCTTGCTCTGCCTTTTCCATTACTTTGCAATATGGGACACTGTTCCTGGCCATCTTATTTCTTTCCTTCCACTCCCCTGTTCACTTCTGTTAGTATTCCATGCATGTAAACTGCTTCACCGAGCTTCAGTCCTGTTAAGTTCGAAGTAAATATGTAGAATAATATATTCAGATATTAGCTTTTCTGGTTGAAAAGCTCTAATGAAAAAGAAATACCTGTGCCAAAGCAGGAATACTAAAGTTAGAAATGGAGAAGCAGCTCTGCCTATCCAGTGGGCCCAATTTTGCTCAAAAAAGATACGATTCAAATAGGTACAGTTTTCAAGAGTCATCATTTATTTGCAGGCTAACTAGCAAGTGTATTATTTATTTATCCTCATGTCAAATTATTCTCTCTGATGTGATTTTGAACATCCTGGGCAACATTCTTATCTGCTAAAACCCAGGATTCAGTGTGCACAGCCATTATTAGCTTGTCTCTAAAGCAGAAAATACGATGTAGACTCATCAGTGGACTCAATTCTTCTAATGATCATCCCATACAAATCCCAGTGATTATCCTGGGATGACCAGTCAGATCCTGGGGCACGTGATGGCAGATTCCCACCAGAATGTGGAAAAATCCTGATTCCCTTTTCTCATGATGCTACATTAACAGGCATTGCTACTCACAGGAGGAGCAGACTGGAGATCTCCATTGATGGGAAAGTGTAATCCACTTAAGGTTTCAAATCCTAAAAATCATTCGGTGTTTATTAAATGGGTAAATTTGCCCACATTTTCTCCCTCTCCCTGTTTCTTTTTTAAAAATCAGCCTTTCCTGCTTCTTTGAAATATATCCTCCACTAAATATATTTCAAAGTTTGAGCAACATCCAGAGTAGGTATGGAGTTCACATGCTGACCCTGAGGCTGTGTTCTGACATTGCCAAGCGTGGGTGCAAGGTCTGCTTATGTTTATGCAACTTGCTACCTCTGTTTCAAGTGCTCCTGTCCACTCCACTAAGAGTATGTTTCCCTCAGCTCCAAAGAAGCAGCCGAGTGCTCCTTGACTTCTGAGGGAACATAAGACAGCTCCTGACCTTTCAGGTCACTCATTCTGCAGGGAATTATCTGTACACTCTATGTTTCACAGTTTTCTCTATCACCCAACTTTAATCTTAGGGGCTAGGGAGGCAGATGGTTAACCAAATGGTGAATTTTGATGACTCAAAAGGGGAAGTAGGAGTGGAGGAATGTTCTTTACCGGTCTGTAAATATCTTCTCTTAATTAGATTGACAAATACTAACTGAGTATGTATTCTCGGCCATGCGTTGCGCTAAGCTTCATGGGCATCTTCACAGGGCTTGCAATCCGTTATGGAAATATGCATGTGAAGACGGCATATAAGCTCACCATGCCTACTGTTATTTCAGGTATTTAACCTCTCTTCAAGATCTCTCTTTTCATCCACTTTATCATAATTACTTCCCTTTCATATCCTCTCGTGTCTCCTAACCCACAGTGCCTCAAATTTGACATAGTACACTTATGGATGGCTGACAAATGTAACCGAAAATCTGTTTATTTTAATTCTATCATTTATCCAAAAAGCATATATTAAGTAGGCTTAGGGGGAAATAAAAAGGAGCTCAAATACTATCCCTTCATTCACAGGTTTCATAATCTGGTTGTGGGGACGAAAGAGATGCACATAAAACTTTGGGCAAATATGGGCAACACAGTATAATAAGGAATGTGAGTCCTGGTGGAGACCAGACAAGACAAAAGAAGTGTGTGTGTTGGAGAGGCAAACAAGACTGCATGGCAGGTTTGGAAACTGGAGTGTTCCTTGAAGAAATTTGCAGAGCAGAAGACAGGCTGCAAACTTTAACATTAGACCCTGGTGTAGTGGTATTTCTTGCTGTTAATGAGGTATATATTGACAGCAACCACCCACAATTTCTCACACCCATCTCAAAATACATTATATATAACATGATATAAATATAATCACTGTATTCAAGATATTTAAAATGACGATTTTATCTTCTAAGTTGTAGCTGTTTCTCTCGGCATTTTGCTAGATGTTATAGTTGAACTAACAGCTGAAACCAATAAGCATACTTGCTTTGGGCACATTTTGTGATCTCTAAGGAAGAAACATTCATTAAAGCAAACAAGTATTAGCTTCAGATCTATGTTTTATCTAAGGCTTTACTTATTGCTATAGGATGTACAGGAGTGGAAGGCACAGGACTCACTGCCAGAAAAGGCACCAAACTAGGAGCCCTTGAGGTGGGATTCAGCCTTGGTTCTTCCAGTACTGAGCGTTAACTAATTGAACAGATCATTTAAACGTCTTGAGCTCAGTCTTCTCACCTGTAAAACAGAAGGCATTATACTGGCCTCACCTTCATGTCAAGGTTACTGTAAGCATAAGATATATCATAGATATACAGAGCTCTTATTAAGGTGCTCTCAAAATCCTTTATTTTCAAAAGCTACTTTCATGGGAGTGAAAAAACTGTACTATCATTTATCATAAATAAACTCTTCAGTTAGAATACACACACACATATATATTCATGTATATATATGTATATATACATACACAAACATACACATACACAGAATGCAAGAATGAAACATGTGGAGATAACTATACACAGCATCCTTCCATAAATCCATGGACCTTGAAGGCAGTGAGGAAAGATGACTTGATCCACCAGCCTGGGAATACAACCTGCCTGGACCCCAAGTGTCTGAACTGTGGTTACTCGTGCCCAGGACTATCTCCCAATGTCCTTTGAAGAGATCTATCTTTCAACCTTGTTTTAGATAGAGAAAGAGGCAGCCATCTCAGAGGCATCTGTTTCGTGTATTCAAAATGGCTATATTCTTAGATAAAATGAGAGAAAAGGCTTACTACAGAATGATTGTATAAGGGCACAGTCACCTCAGTTACAGACTTACGATTTAACTGTCTGAGGTGAATACATTATAACTCTATTCACTTAGAAGCAAAATGCCATTTCTCATGATCCGATAAATGAAGTGTAATTACTGAAAGCACATAAATGATAGAACTGTACATTTTCTCCTCCTGATCATGCTCATGACAAGAAGTAATTTCACATATCTAAGTAACTGAGAACTGGATAGAAACACCCCAAAACAGACCGAATACTTTGGACATAAAGTTGACATTCAAGATCATGTTAAATAATCAGAAATCATGGGCTATTAGACAGCTGCTGAAACCCTAATGTGAGTTTCACTGTCCCCTAGGAAATATTCAACTCACATTGAAATTTATTTGAAGAGACAGAAACCGAGGAACTATAACTAAAAATGCCTGGCATGACCCTTTGCCTTCTAAGCCAAGAGCTTTGACCCTTGTTAACTTTTCCAACGTCTTCTTTTCACTCTTCCTTTCAGGAATTTCAATGCTTTGTAGTGCAAAGATAGTAAACAGTCTTCCGATTGCTTGTAATGAAACACAAAATTCTCTATATGATAGCCAGGTGAAGTCAAGTATATTATTCTATGCTTATCCAGGAACCACGAAGTCAGTCCTTTATCCCTTTTCTCTTTGGACTATTGAATGCTCAATCTTTAAACATTATTCTTATTAGGAAGAAAAATTATTCTGTCAAGCACTTCTCAGAGAAAATATGCCTAAATGACTCCTTATTCTTGAAATGATGCCGATTGCTTTCCTAAAACTGTATATGCCACTCAATGATATATGATTAGAAATTATGAGGCCAATATTCCAAAGGTGTTTCTTCATTTGCATCAGCAAAAAAAGAGTACTTATTATTGTCCATGCACATCAAGGACATTCATATGCAAATGCCTATATGTGGATATAATTATGCCACTCCAATACATGGATTGAGTTTTTAATCTGTGATACAAATAAGTGTGTAAATATGCAGTTGTATTTTTAGTTCCACTTGAAAAAAATATTGTCCATATGTATAACTATTGATAGAAAAATAGATGAAAGAACCAGCAAGGGTCACCTGTTATATGTATATTACAAGATGATGTTATTTTCAATAGTCAATACATTATCAATAGAACTGCCTCTATCTTCTCAACTCCATACCCCATTGCAGAATCGACCATTGAGCCAGACACCACCTTCTGTTATGATAAATTCACTCTTTGAAGCCAAGTCATCCTCTGTTTTTGCATTTTGGTTCCCATTGAGCTTGCCTATCCTCCCAGCCTTCTAGACATGCCTGAACTTCATTATTGTTTGAATTAGTTTCCCAGTAGGTACCTAAACCCCATATAAATAAGACAATATAATTGATACTGGGGAGAGGATGTCACTAGCTCTATCTAACATAAGTTCAGTTCTAGCCCAACTAGAATGCCTGCTTTATAAATATTTGTCCAAACTGTCTCATCTGTAATACATTTTGTGAGAAATCAGCTACCCCAGGGGAATAATTTTTAAAGGAACAATCTTTTGTTCTAGAAATCTAACCCATTCATTCAACACAAAACTAAAGACTTGTATATGGCAATGATCTAACAACTCTGACTTTTGAGGCCCCTTTTCTCCATACAATGAAGCAGAACAAAGAGACAGATCTATTTGCCAAAAACGATGCTGGTGTTAATTGACAAGGTAGCTTATTTTAGCTTGACCCAGAGAGAATATTTCACTGGATGGGAAAATTATGCAGTGTTGTCAAACCATGAGTATTTCTCCTACCTCCCTGATTCCCCTAATGGACAGTGAAACTAATGACTGGAATAGATTTGCCTCATTTGAGTACAGATATGTTATACAAAATCTGAAAAAGAAAAAGATTTACAAGCAACAGCTAGTGATCCTCTTACTGGAAAACCTGATGATACAAGCTATGACAATATTTTCAATCTGAAAGTGTAGCTTATAGTCAGAATAACTGTATTTATCTTGTTTTCAGTGGCAAGAAGCTGGGATAATATGACCTGGATGAAAGATACTAAAATTTCTAGAATATTTAAATAGTGTAATAGGGAAAGCAGACTAAACATTGAAATAGCAGACATTGTTAGAACAAACCACAACATAAGAGAAAAACATTTATTCTATTGAGGTTACTAAGAACACTAACTGGTCCAGGGGTCACAAAAGAGATGCTGTGATCCCCCAGAACTATCTGGGAGAAGTGAGAGGAAGGACTTGTTGAGTGCACAGTTGTTTTTGTAATTGCTGTTTAAACACTACTTTTATCTCCATACTGGTACAGTTTGGAGCATGTGAATTACAATACCGTAATCACAACATTTCCAATTTCTACTCAATCAGTACAATTAAACCTTCCAAAACACTCTGATAGATAAAGCAACACTGTTGATTTTGCTGAAATCTAAAATGATCACTGAGCATTCAGATCTGGTTCTATTTTGATCAAATCTAACCCTGGGCAACAAAGGACAAAAGGTTGTAATTGGTTATTGCTGAAAGAACTACAGAATTTCATAAAACTCAGTAAATGTAAAAGTTCGTAAAGTATATTGGAAAAAAAAAAGCATTTAAAAATTTTATTGGACTCAGAACTTTCATTGTTGCATTCTATCCCCTGCAGCAACAGCACTGGTCTTTTATCTTATAAATTTGGGCTGGAAGCTACAGGGGCCTGTGTGGATGGTAAGGAAAGGTTTAGAAAAAAAATAAAGATCGGATGGTAAATGAAATGCGTGTGTTTGTCCTTTCAGGGGGGTGCACTGGATAAATACAAATACAGTGTTGAATCAGATATCATTCTGCTTAGAAATGTGCCTTTTTCATCACAGCAAGGAATGATTTTATTATGGTATCTTGCAGATAACATAGACAATGTAAGAGAATTCTGGGTTCCTGATAGTGTGATATGCTTGCTCTCTCTCCCTGGAGCTAGGGAAAACCATCAGCTCCACTTTACTAATTTAAGATGGGGAAATAATATAATTGTAAAAACACAGAGCAAAGTCTAATCCCTAGTGTCTAACCATGAAATCCTCCTTTCTTTTTAGACAGATATGGAGATATAATTTGCCATCTATTCTTGTCATTTAAGTAGATGCATTCAGATAATTTCCCAAGACTGTTTTTAATGGAACTATATGAGTATCACTCAAAAATATCACAAAATCCAATGTTAATCCCTTGTCTGATACAAGTTAAAAGAGAGTTTGATCATGCATACTGCCAACCAGCTTCTAGCCTTGCCCTGTGCTCTCCCTCTGATTTCCATCATAGGCAATTTTATCTGTTAGAAGAGCCTGCAGTATAATCACATTGTAATACAACAGGGGTTGTATGCACTTGTAAGCAAATACTTCTCTTTGGGAAAAACCTCTCTTGGTCTTGTGCCCTACTGGGACCGGCAGGCCCACCAGCTCCTGCCACTCAATACAAATACTTTTCAGCATCAGGCAGTTAATAGATACTGACACATGAAGTGCTTTGCCTTAATAGATCTGTATTTATATCTAGCTTGTTTCAAGTTCAATTTGCAAGGCAGCCTTATCTTGGTTGCTATCAAATATGCTACTTAGCCTGCCATTTCCACCTGACAGCACCTGATGGTACAGATCTCATTGCAGTGAAACTCACAGCCTCATCCTCAGCTTGCATGGGCTTTGTGGGCTATCACATTGTCATGTCTATACTCACATGGCTTCCCCTCATCTCCCTAGCCTGCTTTATTTATCATCAAGGCTCACCTCAAAGTCACCTCCTCTACCAAGTTTTTTTGACCTTGAGACTCACTGTGCAATTGACCACATCCTCCTTTGAAGCACTGCATCTAAACTCATCCAAAACCTTGAGGGTATTTCAAACATGGCACTTGTGGCACTTCTTCTGCCTTTGTTTATTTATAACTTTGTGTCTCCACCAATTAAGATTTAAGACCTTTGGGGCAGGAATCAGGCTATATCTGTGTTTGTATTCCTAACATTTAGTGCTCTGCCTGGCACAGAGTAAGTGCTCAATACATGCATGTTCAGGGAATAATTCCTCTAAATATGTAATATGATTGCATGGCACCATTGGCCAATAATGAAGAATCTTTGCAGAAATAAAGTATTTTTGCTTATATCAGAATTAGTTTTAAAAGAAAATCCTAAATAAAAATGTGTGCACAGTGCAAACATCCTTCTATACGTTGTATACCTTTTCTTTTTTTTTAATAGGCAGGATATCACTCTGTCACTCAGGCTAGAATGCAGTAGCATCATCATAGCTCACTGCAGCCTTGAACTCCTGGCCTCAAGTGCTCTTTCTGCCCCAGTCTCCTGAGTATCTTGGACTATAGGCAAGCCATAAGGCCTGGCTAATTTTTTTTAATGTTTTGTAGAGATGTATTCTTGCTATGTTCCCAGGCTGACCATGAACTCCTGGCCTCAAGTGATCCTCCCACCTCAGCTTCTCAAAGGGTTGAGATTATACATATGAGCCATTGAACCCAGTCTCTCCTATACTTTTTGATGTACATTTTTGGTACTATCTCCATTTTCATCATATTCGTTCTCAAGGTTTTTCAAGATCCTTGTTTCCAAATAACATACTCAGCTTATCAAGGCAAGAAGGTGAACTCTGGAATCATAGAATTAGTCCCAATAAGCAGGCTTCTACTAAAAGTCACACATCACTTATACAAAAGATGCAATTTATCGGTCCTTTTACTCCAAGTGTCTGAGCATTATTGTGAACCAAGTAAGAGTAAGCATATGGTCTCACCTCCCTTTCTCTTCCCCCTGTTCATTCATTAAATCAGTGAACATTTGATAGCCTATTATGTATCATACACCATGCTAGGCACTAGAGATTCAAAGACTAATAAAACAGAGTCCCTGTCCTAATGGAGCTCATTATTTAGAAAAGAAGTTCATTGACATAAAAAATGTGTGATAGGGATGATAACTATGATAAAGATAACACAGAAACCAAAGGGCAAGGAGCAAGGGAACTTGATGGGAGTGTTTCATATGCAATCCCCTGTAGAGAATCTAGAGTGACTCCTGGGTGAATAGCAACATCTATTTCCTTTGGCTCCTTAAATCTACATTTAATCGACACCAAAAGATCTCTTATTGTTACCGAAATCCTGATGGACCTTTCCAAATGAGGAAATAACAAGAGTTCCTTGCCCTATTGGATATCAAGGCATTTTCTATGCCTCTTTTAGTTTATGAGGTTTCTTAGTCCATGTTATTTTAGCTGATCAATGAGATACTCTTACACCATTTGCATTGATTGTCACATTGAATTGATCATGAAGCCAGATACCCTTACTCTGTTTAATTTCATTGTCAGATTGGATTGATCATAGAGCAGTTCAGTTAAATGGCTGATGATCAGCCACAACATGACTATTTGTTCAATATTTTCTTAGGCAGCCTAGTACAGACACTATTATTATAATACCAGTGGCATTCAAGGGTATAAAGCTGACAATTGTTTCATCTCCTCTGGTGGTGAGTCTTGTAAATTATTTCCACCAGTTGGTTATGCAAGGCTGAGACTTGAATATGGAGGAATCTCACCCAAATGTACTTAGCCTAGGAAAATAAATGAATGTCACAGTCAATAGAAACATGGGCATATCTATGTGGATAGGCTTAAATGAGGAAGTAGATAATTGTGATCAGACTAAAATCAGAGGTTTGAAGAGATCAGAAAGAAAGCAGAGCCATACTGTTGGCATATGGTTGCTCACGCCTGTAATCCAAGCACCTTGGGAGGCCCAGGTGGGCAGATTACTTAAGACCAGGAGTTCAAGAACAGCCTGGCCAACATGGCGAAACCCAGTCTCTTCTAAAATTATAAAAATTAGCCAGGGGTGATGGTGCACACTTGTAATCCCGGATATGCGGGAGGCTGAGGCATGAGAATTGCTTGAACCCGGGAGGCAGAGGTTGCAGTGAGCCGGGATCGTACTACTACACTCCAGCCTGGGCAACAGAGCAATTTCCATCCCAAAAAAAGAAAAGAAAGGAAAAAAAGAAAGAAAGCAGAACCATACTATATGATTATTTAAATGAACCACTGACAGTGGTTGGATTTTTATGTTCTCTCTAATGCTGGAAATGTGAGAAGGATAACTCTAGTTAAATGACTATGTAGACAATTTTAGTGACAGCTTCTGAAACTGGTAACTCAGCTTATGTCCCATGCCTTCTTGGAAATCTTAAGAATTCTTACTTTGGGAAGAGTTCCATAAAATTTAAACAGTTAGTGTGGGTAAGTTAAACCTAAATGCAACCTTTTTATTTATTCTTTTTGACCTTTTTACGAGACCAAGTATTTATTTCAGCATACTTTCTTATTCAGAGACATTATAAGTATATTAAAGTGATCCAGCTGGGGTTTGAGTTCCTGATGTGAAATAAGAGATTTGTGGATGCTATAAACATCCTGAGTTAGTGATCCTTCTCCACCCAACAACTAGCATTGGGAGCTGAAATCTAAATGGAAATGCTGCCTAAATCATTAACCACGATTCCCTTATGCTGGATAACAACTGGATTCTGTCTTAAGCAACACGAGGTATATAGATGTGCTAGAAACTGTCAGAAACTGGCATGCATATACAACTTGTTTCACTTTATCTCTAGGGACCATTAGTCCTGTTAGTTAATCATTAGGAGTTGAAGACCAATTATCCCTAGATTATGTCTCTTGTACACGCCTACAAAAACATAGCAAAACCATCAACTTACATTTGAGAATCCCTCAGCTACAAGAGATAGCACTCCCTTTCTTATTCCCTTAGATTATTTATTAATTCATTAAAATTTAGGAGTTCACTATGAGCCAGTATCACTAAGAAAACAAAAAATAAGCAAATTCCAACATGATAGAGTCAGGATGCAGGTTAACAAATCTCCTTCCCAATAAGCAACCATGAAGGTATACAAAACATTAAAAGAAACAACTTTAGCACTCCGGTAACTGGCCAAAAATTGAGAAGTATTTATTTATAAAACTACTGAACTTTAAGTAACGACAATGAGGGTCTGTGATGCTCTTGCCTAGGACTGTTTCCATCCCTGCTGCCTCAAGTTTGATAGTGCAACCAGGGAGAAGCAGGCCATGAAAACCAGCAGCCTCATTGTCACTGCTGGGAAGAGGGAGAGAGCTTACGTGATTTAGGCATTGTTGACTAAAGTCATGATATTGCTGGAAACCAAAAAAGTGAGCTTTAAAACTCTAAGATTGTGCTTCTGTTTAGGACAAGTCACAGATTCACAAAACAGCTGGGGGTGTTAGCAGGGAGTGGCAGAAGATAAGTTGGCCATATGAGGCTTAATAATTTCTCCACATATTCTGGAAGACCCAAGGCTGTCTTGGGTCTATGTTGTCATGCACAGGACAGTCTAAAGTAGGCCAAGGCCACTGACATACCCCTGGCTGATGAAACCTGAGTGTATGCTCACAGGACACATGAGAGGAACTGTCAGAAAATTAAAGCAGGGAAGAGTCAAAAGCATTCTAAAGTATGAAAGTGGCCTCTAGCCTGCACTTATATCCATTAGAAAAAACTGGAAAACTTAGAGGCATTTGGGCACAATCTCTTAAAATCTCTGCCTATAAAGACACAGGCAATTTCTATGAATCCCAACAAAAAATTAAAACAAAAAACATATATATATAAAAGAGGCATCAAGAGCTACACATTGTGAGGAGAGATATTTCTCAGATTTAGTCCAGGCAAGTTCAATGTTTATTGGTAGATAAGTAAGTAACAACAGCAACTCTCAGCGGGAGGGGTGTGTTACAGTCCAGAGGTGATACAATATAACATCTGAAATGTCCATGAAGAATGTCATTAGTGTTTTGATAGAGATTACATTGAATCTGTAAATTGTTTTGAGGAGTATTATCATTTTAACAATATATTTCTTCCAATTCATGAGTATGGAATAGTTTTCTTTCTTCCTTTCTTTATATCCTCTTCAGTTTCTTTCCTCACTATTTCATAGTTTTCCTTGTATAGATCTATCACTTCTTTTTAGTTAAATTGATCTGTTTGTTTGTTTGTTTGTTTGTTTGTTTGAGATGGAGTCTCACTCTGTCACTCAGTAGCACAATCTCAGCTCACTGCAACTTCCACCTCCCAGCTTCAAGTGATTCTCCTGCCTCAGCCTCCCAAGTAGCCAGGATTACAGGCATGCGCCCCCATGCCTATTTGTTGTACTTTTAGTAGAAACAGGGTTTCACCATGTTGGCCAGGCTGGTCTCAAACTCCTGACCTCAAGTGATCTGCCTGCCTCATCCTCTCAAAGTACTGGAATTACAGGCATGAGCCACCGCACCTGGCCATTTCTAGGTATTTTATATTCTTTGTAGCTACCGAAATGAGATTGCCTTCTTGATTTACTTTTCAGATTGTTCACTTTTGGTGTATATAAATGCTATTGATTTTTGTATGTTGATTTTGTATCCTTACTGAATTTTTAATCAATTCTCACATTTTTTGGTGAAATCTTTTGGTTTATCCAATTATAAGATTATGTCATCTGCAAACAAAGCTAATTTTGATTTTTTTCTGTTTAATTTGGAAGACTTTATTATAATTTTCTCTTTCCTAATGACTCTGGCCAGGGCTTCTGTTACCACACTGAATAAAAGCAGTGAACATGGGCATCATTATTTTGTTCCAGATCTTAGAGGAAATGCCTTTAGATTTTCCCTGTTCAGTGCAATTCTAGCTATGGTTTTGTCATATGTGGCCTTTATTATTTTTGAAGTGTGTTCCCTCTATACCCTGTTTGATGAAAAGTTTTATCATAAAGAGATGTTAAATTTTTAGCAAATTTATTTTTGCTGTGTCTATTGAGATCATCACAGGGTTTTTGTTTTTGGTTCTGTTAATTTAATATTTCACATTCATTTGCATAAGTTGCACCATCCTTGCATTTCTGGGATGAATCCCACTTGACGATGGTGAATGATGTTTTTAATTTGCTCTTGAATTTGGTTTGCTAGTATTTTATTGAGCATTTTTGCATGTATATTCACTAGTTATATTGGTCTATAGTTTTCTTTTTGTGTGTGTCCTTGTCTGGTTTTGATATTAGGATAATCCTGATCTCCTAGAATGAGTGCAGAAGTATTCCCTACTCTTTAACTTTTATGAAGAATTTGAGGAAAATCGGTATAGTTCTTTAAATATTTGGTGGAATTCAGCAGTGAAGCAATCAGGTTCTGAGACTCCTTTTGATGGAATACTGTTCGTTATGGCTTTAATCTTATTACTTGTTATTATTTTATTAAGACTTTCTATTTCTTCATGGTTCAAACTTGGTAGGTTGTATGTGTCCAGGAATTTATCCATTACTTCTAGGCTTTCCATTTTTTTTTTTTTTTTGGCATATCATTTGATATGGTTTGAATCCATGTCCCCACCCAAATCTCATGTTCAATTGTAATCCCCAGTGTTGGAGATGGTGACTAGTGGGTGATGATTGGATCATGGAGGGGTGGATTCTTCATTAATGGTTTAGCATTATCTCTTTGGTGTTTATCTTGTGATAGAGTTCTCAGAAGAGCTGGTTGTTTAAAAGTGTGTAGCACCTCCCCACTCTCTCTTCCTCCTGCTCCAGCCATGTAAGATGTTCCTGCTTTCCCTTCACCTTCTGCCATGTTTTTAAGTTTCCTGAGGCCTACCCTGTCATTTTCCCTGCTTTCACTCAGTCTCTATTCTGCTACCCTATAAAGAGGTGCCTTCTGCCATGATTGTAAGTTTCCTGAGGCCTTGCTAGCAATGCAGAACTGTAAGTCAATTAAATCCCTTTTTAAATAAACTATCCAGTCTCAGGTATTTCTTCATAGCAGCATGAGAACAGACTAATACAATATGCAAAGAAAAAAAAGTATGACCAATATTCAAGAAATGAAAAAAAAAAAAACAACTGTTAATAGAAGCTTTCTCTGAGTGTCCCCAGATGTTGGATTTTGCACACAAAGATTTTAAAGTACTATGATACATTAGTTGAAGAACAACAGAAAATCATGTTTAAAGAATTAAAGAAAAGTATGACAACAAATCAACAAACACACAATCTCAGTCCAAAGATAGAAATTATTTAAAAAATAAAAATTTAGGAGATAAAAAATGTTAACAACTAAAATGAAAAGTTCACTAGAAAGGCTTAACGCCATATTTAATATGACATAAGAAATTATTAGTGAACTTGAATATAGATCAATAAAATTATCCAATCTGAAGCACAGAGAGGCATATTAGTCTGTTCTGACACTGCTATGAAAAACTACCAGAGAATGGATAATTTATCAAGAAAAGAGGTATAATTGAATCAGAGTCCCATTGGCTGTACAGAAAGCATGACTGGGAGGCCTCAGGAAATGTATAATCATGGCAGAAGGTGAAAGGGAAGCAAAAACATCTTACCATGGTAGAGTGAGCAAGAGAGAGAGAGTGAAGTGGGGAGCACTACACACTTTCAAACAACCAGATCTCATGAGAACTCACTCACTATCAAGATAACAGCAAGGGGGAAATCCACCCCCATGATCCAATAACCTTCCAGCAGGCCTCTCGTCCAATTCTACATGAAATTGGGGCAAGGACATAAATCTAAACCATATCATTACACCCCGACCCCTCCCAAATCTCATGTCATTCTCACATCACTAAATACAATTATTCCTGCTCAACAGTTCCCCAGTCTTAACTCATTTCAGCATTAATTCAAAAGTCCATAGTCCAAAGTGTTATCTGAGACAAGGCAAGTCCCTTCCACCTGTGATCATGTAAAATCAAAAAACAAGTTAGTTACTTCCAAGATACAAGGGGGAATAGGCATTGGGTAAATATTCCCATTCCAAATGGGGGAAATTGACCAAAACAAAGGTGCTACAGGCCCCATTAAGCCAAAGATGATTATTTTGGCAGGGCAGCCATTAAATCTTAAAGCTCCAAAATAATCTCCTTTGGCTCCATGTCTTGCATACAGGGCATGCTGATGCAAGAGGTGGGGTCCCAAAGCCTTGAGCAGCTCCATCTCTGTGGCTCTGCAGGGCACAGCCCCCACAGCTGCTTTCATGGGCTGGCATTGGATGCCTGTGGCTTTTCCTGGTGTACAATGCAAGCTGTCAATAGATCTACCATTCTGGGATCTGAAGGATGGGGGGACCTCTTCTAACAGCTCCATTTGGCAGTACCCAACTGGGGATTCTGTGTGGGGGCTCCAACTCCACATTTTCCCTCTGCACTAGTACAGGTTCCCATGAGGGCTCCACCCCTGCAGCAGACTTCAGCCTGGACATCCAGGTATTTTCACACATTATCTGAAATCTAGACAGAGACTCCAAAACTCTTGCCTTCTGCCCACACACAGGCCCAACACCATGTGGAAGCCACCAAGGTTTGGGGCATTCACTCTCTGAAGCCACAGCCTGAGCTGTACCGGGGCTCCTTTTAGCCACTGCTGGAGCTGGAGTGGCCGGGTTGCCAGGTGCCATGTTCTGAGGCTGCACAGAACAGCTAGGTCCTGGGCCTTGCCCAAGAAAATATTTTTCCCTCCTAGACCTCTGGGCCTGTGATGGGAAAACTTCTGTGCCTAGAAGTTCTCTGACATGCCCTGGAAATATTTTCCCCATTGTCTTGGTGATTAACATTTGGCTCCTCTTATGCAAATATCTGCAGCAGGTGTGAATATCTCCCCAGAAAATGGGTTTTTATTTTCTATCACATGGCTGAGCTGCATATTTTCCAAACATCTATACTCTATTTCCCTTTTAAGCATAAATTCCAAATTTAGACAGTCTCTTTGTGACTGCACATAACTGTATGCTGTTAGGAAAAGCCAGGCCACATCTTGAATGCTTTGCTGCTTTGAAACTTTTCCCAGCAGATATCCTAAATAATCTTTCTGAAGTTCAAAGTTCCACAGGCCCCTAGACCAAGGACACAATGCTGCCAGTATCTTTGCTAAAGCATAGCAAGAGTGTCCTTTACTCTAGTTCCCAACAAGTTCCTCATCTCCATCTGAGACCACCTCTGCTTGGACTTCATTGTCCATATTAATATCAGCATTTTGGTCAAAACCATTCAATGAGTCTATAGAAAGTTCCAAACTTTCCTTCATCTTTCTGTCTTCTTCTGAGCCCTCCAAACTGTTCCAACCTCTACCCATTACACAATTCCAAAGTTGCTTCCACATTTTCAGGTTTCTATATAGCAGTACCCCACTCCTAGTACCAATTTTCTGTATTATTTCATTCTTACACTCCTGTAAAGAACTACCTGAGACTTGGTAATTTATGAAGAAAAGTGGTTTAAATGATTCATGGCTCAATGGGCTGTCCAGGAAGCATGGCTGGGAGATCTCAGGATACTTACAATCAAGGCAGAAGGTGAAGGGGAAGCAAGCACATCTTACCATGGCACAGCAGGAGATAGAGAGCATGAAGGGAGAAATGCCACACATTTTCAAACAACCAGATCTCATGAAAACGCACTCACTATCACAAGAACAGCAAGGGAGAAATCCAACCCCATCACCCCCCAACACGTCCCAACAGGCCCTTCCTCCAATTTGACATGAGATTTGTGCAGACACAAATCCAAACCATATCAAGAGGGAAAGAAGATGAAGTAAACAAATTCTGTTAGACCTGAGAAAACATGAAACACAGATGTGTACTGGGAGTTTCAGAAGTAGTAAAAAGATAGAGAAGAGTAAAAAAATTGACAAAAATATCTTAAATTTCATAAAAATTATTAACTAAAGATCTAAGAAGCTCAACAAAATCTAAGTAGAGTAAACATAGAGTCACACCTTGACATACCTTGGTCAAATGATTGAAAGACAAAGAGAAAGAGAAACCTTGGGAACAGCAAAAGAGAAATGAAATGACTCATCACATACAGAGGAAGTACAATGTGATAAACAGAGAACTTCTCATCCAAAATAATAGAAACAAAAGGGCATTAGAATTACATATTCAAAATGCCAAAAGAAAAAAAATGTCAAGCAAGCATTCTACATTCAGCAACTTTCTTCTTACTATTAATGTGAATGGAAAACGTTCCAAGAAAAATAGACTAAGGAAAATTCACTCCTGTTATACATGACTTAACAAAATCACTGAAATAAATCTAAGCTGAAAGGAAGTGATACCAGAGGGTGTAGCTCAAATCCAAAAGTAGAAACGAAGAACACTGGAAATAGTAAAGGCTTTGGTAAATAAAAAGCTCTGTGAATGTACATTTTAATAATATAAATAAAGAAAAACTTATAGATTATATATTTATAAAATATATATGTAACATTATATAACAGTATTAGTCCAATGGAGAGACAAATAGAAGATATGTTGGAACAAAATTTTATTAATGTATTTTATTGCAATATGGTAAATGAAGTAAATTGGGTTTATGGGTAAATTGGGTTTATGTTAAGAAACATATTGTAATTTTGAAAGAAACAGCAAAGAAAATACTAAAACTATCAGTAGGAAATCATCAGAAAACTTGAATTGTCATATGCAAAATATTGGCTTTAAAAAGCAATAGAGGAGAGGCTGGGTGCGGTGGCTCACGCCTGTAATCCCGGCATTTTGGGAGGCTGAGGCGGGCAGATCACAAGGTCAGGAAATCGAGACCATCCTGGCTAACACGGTGAAACCCCGTCTCTACTAAAAATATAAAGCAAACATTAGCCAGGCGTGGTGTTGGGCACCTGTAGTCCCAGCCACTCAGCAGGCTGAGGCAGGAGAATGGCATGGACCCGGGAGGCGGAGCTTGCAGTGAGCTGAAATTACGCCTGGGCAAAAGAACGAGACTCTGTCTCAAAACAAAAGAAAACAAAACAAAAAGCAATACAGGAGAAACAGGGAAACCAGAAATAAGACAATTGGTAAACAAGTATCAAAATAGTATTAAAACCAAACGCAACAATAATTATATTAAACATGGTCTACCATTCAAACCTCATTCAAATAGTAAAGATTGTTAAACTGAGTAAAAATGCAAGTAACAAAGACATTATATAATATAAAATGTAAAGTGGCATTACATGGCATAAGGAATTAGTGAACTTGAATATTGATCAATAAAAATTATATGATATAAAGAAAAGGCAAAAAAAGTGAAAAGAGCCTTAGAGAAATATGAGAAAAAGCCAACCTTGCTAAATGTTGTCTACAAGAGGAATACATTAGATTGAAAGACATAAAGTGCTTGAAAAGAAAATAATGGCAAAAAATACAACATATATTATGCAAATAATTACCATGAAAGAGCTGAACTGACTACATTAATTTTACACAAAATACATTTTAAAACAAATACTGCTAGAGTTAAAGAGGGATATTTCATAAGGATGAAATACTAATACGTTAGAAAATTTTAAAAATATGAATGTATAAAACCTCACAAAAAAAATCCTGAAATACGTAAAGGAAAAACTTACAGAATTCAAAGGAGAAATAGCCAAATATTAAGAATAGTTGAAAATGTCAATGCTTCACTCCCAAATAATAATAGAAAAACTAGAAAGGACTTTGGGAGGCCAAGGCGGCCGGATCACAAGGTCAGGAGATAGAGACCATCCTGGCTAACACAGTGAAACCCCGTCTCTACTAAAAATACAAAAAAAAAAAAAAAAAAAAGAAAGAAAGAAAAACTAGAAAGGAAATCAACAGGGACATAGAGAATTTAAATAACTCTGTCAAACAACCTGTTCTAAGGAATATTAGTCGAACACATCAACCAAAATCTGCAGAACAAACTTTTTTTCGAACACACATAGAACATTATTGAGAATAGGTCAGTTTCTGGGCCATAAAACGATTCTCAATGAGTTGAAAAGATTGAAAGTATACAAAGTATGTTCTCTGACAGCTCAAGATTAAATTCGAAATTCGTGATAGGAGCAAATCTGAAACAATCATAATATTTTTACCTTAAATAATATACTTTGTATAATCCATGAGTCAAAGTAGAAATTAAGGAGTAGCTTATACTATTGAAATTATGAACAGACACACAACATATCAAAATTTATGAAGGCAATTATGGTCCTAGAGGGAAATCTGTAGCTTTAAATGCACATGTTCAAAAAGAAAAGAAAAAAAGGATCACAAATCAAATGACCTATTTCCACCTTAGCAAATTATAAAAAGAGGAGCAAACTACATATAAAGCAAGAAAAACTAAACAATGAAGATTAGAGTAAAAATGTAACAGAAAACAGAAATATAATGATAAAATCAACCAAACCAAATGTTTATTCTTTTTAAACATCCACAAAATTTACAAACTCTCAGTAAGAATGACTAACAAAATAAAATAAGTAACAAATTATCAAAATTACTAATGAAAAAAGGATATTACAATCTTCTCCACAAAAACTAAAAAGTTTATAAGGAAATATTAGCTTAACTGTATTCCAACAAATTAGACAAGTTAGACTATATGGACAAATTCCTAGAAAGGCACACTTCACTGGAATTCACCCAGAAGAAAAATTAATAATCTCAATAGACATAACAAGGAAGTTGATTTATCAATTAAAAATATTCTCTTGGAGAAAAGTTTATACCCAAGGGGTTTCACTGGTGAATTACAGCCAAACATTTAAAGAAGACCATTCCTTCACAATCCTCCCAGAAAATATAATAGAAACAAACACTTCATTAGTAATAGTATAGGAGCAATATTATCTCGACACCAAAACCTTACAAAAGCATTATCAGGAAGAGAATACTTCTGACCAGTATTCATCACACAGACTCAAAAATACTAAAAACAAAACAAAAAAAAACTTAGCAAACTAAATTCAGAAACATATAATAAAAATTATTCACCATGACAAAGTGGAGTTTATATCATGAATACAAGGTTTATTAAACATTTGAAATCACTTACAATAATAGACCACTCATATTAATAAAATAAAGGGAAAATTTTACATGACTATCCCCAAGGATGAAGCATAAGCTTGTGAGAAAATGTACCACCCTTTCATAATGAAATCTCACAAGCTGGGCATAGTGGCTCATGCCTGTACTCCCAGCACTTTTGGAGTCTAAGGCAGGGTGATCACTTGAGACCAGGAGTTTGAGGCTGCAGCGAGCCATGATCATGCCACTGCCCTCCAGCCGGGGTGACAGAGTGAGATCCCAAACCCCCACCCCTAAAAAAATCTCACTACAGACAAGAAAAAGTTGAAATTTTCCTTAACCTAAAAATACAAAAAACAAACGAACAAGCAACAAAAAGAAACCCTTCATCTAACGTCATACTTAATGGTGAAAAACTAAATCCTTTCCCCGAGATTAGGAACAAGGCAAGGATGTTCTGGTATGCTCTCTCCACTTCTAGTCAACATTGCATTGACAATTCTAACCAGTACATTAAGGCAAAGCAGAATAATAAGCTTGTGTATACTAAGAAAGATGTACATATGACTTCACCAAAGAAAGTACAAATGGATAATAGGCACATGAAAAGCTGATAGAAATACTAAATAAGTCATTAAGGAGAAGGAGGAAGAGAAAAAAACAAGCAAAAAGCAAGAGAAGAAAAAGAAGATGAAGAGGAGAAGAGACGGAAAAGAGAGAAAGAGGAAGAGGAGAAAATAAAAAGAAGCAGAGGAAGAGCTGGAGGAGGAAGGGAAAGGAGAAGGAGAAGGGGAAGGGATAGAGAGCTTAATTAAAGAGATTCAGATCTAAGGAAATAAAATTGTGTTTATTCACGGGTAAAAATTTTACATATAGAGAATGTTGCAGAATAAACACACACACACATACACACACAGAGAGACACTACAGAATAAGCAAATAAATTTAGCAGATAAAAGATCAATACCCACAAATTCTACATATATTCCACATAGTAGCAATAAGCAATCAGGAAATAAGAAAATAAAATTCTACTCACAAAAAGAATCATATAGTTAGGAGAAAATTAATATAAGATGTATATGATTTCTAGGCTAAATACCATATATTACTTCCAAACTCAATTCAATTTAAATAAATAGACATTCCATGCTCATGGATTAAAAGCCTTGATAGTGTTAAGATGCAGTTTTCCCCAAATAGATGTCTAGATTGAATGCAATCCTTGTTAAAACCCCAGCAGACTTTTTTTTTTAGAAAATAGCAACCTTATATGAACACGCAAAGATTTCAGATAGTCTAAAGAATTTTCAAAAAAAGAACAAATTTGGAGGACTTATACTACCAGATTTCAAAACTTACTATAAAATGACAGTGTAGAATATACATGTAGTATTGGCATAGGAAACTAAATTAAGAGTCCAGAAACAAGCCTTATATTTATGAGTAATTGTTTTTGACAAAGGCGATTTAACTGTCTTCCCAATGAATAGTGCTTGTATAATTAGATATCCACAAGCAAAAAGGTGCATTTAGATGCTTACTTAACATTGCACACAGAAATCAACTCAAAATTAATTATCAGCCTAAATGTAAAAGCCGAAACTGTAAAACTCTTCAAAGAAAATTCAAGAATAACATTTCAAGACTTTGCGTTAGGCAAAGATACAATACCAAAGTTTAAGTCGTAAAAGAAAATGTGATAAATTGTATTTTATTAAAATGAAAAACATTTGCATTTCAAAAGACATCATCAAGAAAATGAAAAGACAACACATAGCCTGAGAAAAAAATATTTGGAAAATATATATCTGATAAAGGACTTTCCTCTACAATATACATTATAAAGCATAATATGTAATATATAATTTAATAACATCATATAATACCATAAAATAGTATTATATGATACATATGATCATTCAAAACTGAAAAGACAAATGACCAATTTTCTTAAAATTGGCAAAGCTTGTATATTCCAAGAACGATGTACACATGGCTTCGCCCAAGAAGGCACAATTGGATAAGCACATGAAAAGCTACTATACGTTATGTCATTGAGAAAATGGCATTAAACACATGAGATACATTAAAAACCGACTAGAATGATTATAATTAAAAAGTCTGATTTTTGCATTAAATGCAAAATACTTAATTTTGGCAGGGTTGTGGAGAAAATAGAGCCATCATATGTTGCTGGTAGAAATGTAAAGTGGTGTAGCCACTTTGGAAAACAGGTTGACAGTTTCTTAAAAAGTAAAATGTAAACTTACCATATGATCCAGTGATTTCACCCTCAGTAATCTGCCCAAGAGAAATGAAAATGTGTCAACACAACAGTTTTAATACAAGTGATCATAAAGCACTTTTATTAATATAATAGCCAAAAACTAAACAATCCAAATATCAGATGATAAATGGATAATATGACAAAATGTGCTCTATATCCATGAATGAATTATTCAGCATTATAAAGGAATGAAACATTGACACAAATTACAATATATTTGAACCTCAGAAACAATACACTAAGTAAAAGAAGCCAGACACAGAAGACTACATACTGTATGATTATATTTACATAAAACGTCCAGGGGAAAAAACAAAAGCAGAGACAGAAAGCAGACCAGAAGATGTCTCTGGCAGGGGAGGTGGGTGAAGTTACAGTGGCGACTGACTACAAACCAGCTCAAGAGAAGTTTTTGAGGTTGATAAAAATTCTATAACTGGATTATGGTGACACTTGCACAATTCTATAAATTCAACAAACATCATTGATTTACATACATACAAAACATACATAAGACACAGTTCCTTCCTCAAAGGTCACCCTAACCCATTTTGGTAGATTCAAACTGAGGTAAACAGCTATGGTCTTACACAGAAGCAATGAAGCCAACTTTTTTAAAAATTTGGACAATACTGGAACTTAAGTCCAATATTTAAAAACAACAAATTATTACGTGCAAATCCAATCAACGTTATTGGAAACAATACAATTAAGAGTTTTGTAGATGACCTGGAATATCTAAATGACATTTTATCTCTTCCTAAAAGAATACTGGGTAATAGTTGACAGTTAGGTTTTGAAGCTAGGTTAGCTCAGTTCGTCATCATTCACTGATAACCTAATGGACGGTGAGGACTGTGGGCATTCTGAGGGTTCAAATATGACAAATTTCAGCCTCTTTAACATGTCCTGCTCTGCTAAGTACTATATGGACCTTGGGTGAAATGCTGGATCTCTCTGAGTGCCAGTTCTTCTATCTACTGTCAAAGAGGCATTAAATGAAAAACGCACATGTGAACTCTAGAGCAGGCACTTAAAAAAAATGTTTCCACCCACCGGGCTTGGTAGCTCAGGCCTGTAATCCCAGCACTTGGGGACGCTGGGAATGGGGGATCACCTGAAGTCCGGAGTTCGAGACCAGCCTGGCCAATATGGTGAAACCCCGTCTCTACTAAAATTACAAAAAATTAGCTGGGTGTGGTGGCGCATGCCTGTAATACCAGCTACTCAGAAGGGTGAGGCAGGAGAATCATTTGAACTCAGGAGGCGGAGGTTGCAGTGAGCCGAGATCGCGCCATTGCACTCCAGCCTGGGCAACAAGAGTGAAATTCCATCTCAAAAAAAAAAAAGTTTCCTCCCACCTACATTTCTAAAATAAATGGGAAGTTGAGGAGATATAGACTTGTGGTTAAAATAATTGTGCCTTTTTCCAGAGTTGAAACTAAATGCTGACTTCATTACAGGGATTTGGAAAAGGTAACAAATGTTCTCTGAAGAGAAACCTGCTGAGATAAACCATCCAAGTGTCCAACCAGGTAAATGGAATGGGCCATGATTGACATTATTTCTTACCTGTGGAGTTTGACTGCTGCTTCCAAATTTGGAGCTTTGTTTCTGAAAAGAGACACAACAGAATATCAAAGAGCTGATCCTCCTAAAGCCACGAAGCTATCTGGTGTTCCTGGAATTCCCTGAGATTCAGAGTTCCCAGGATGGGAAACAGAACTATAGGTAAGATCTGCAGTGGGCACAGGAGAAGTGAAAGATCCTGGGAAGGGGAGAGAGAGTAATGCCTGACACTTCAGTCAGGGCAGTGTAAAATCCTGAGGAGAGACAAAATCCTTAGGAGGGAGGCATCCTGAGGTGCACAATTAAACCCAACTGAACAAATGGTTTTTGGAAGCTTTATTTTGTCCAAAACTGTTCCAGGATGTGAAACTGTACAGTCAAAAAGAAGACCTTCCTTTAAGAAGCTCATGGATATTTAGGGGCTATGGATGTTAACAAATAATTATATATGTAAGAAATGCAGTAATGGGAAATGTATAAGGAAGCAACAATCACTTCTGCCTCTGCCATCCAGTTTTTATAATTCCAACCATCAAAAAGGATTTTTTTTGCATCAAGGAAAATTATCCAAACTTTAGCATATGGGAAATCCTTAGAACTGATTTAACAGTACATTTTCCAGAGGAAATTATTTTGTGCTAATAATCAGAACTTTTGGCTGGTAGTATTAGAAATACAAATCAAATTAGTTTTCACAAAATACATGAGCTTCTAGCAAGATAGGATGCCACTGGGTCTCAGAGACGACCAAATGATTGTGTGGTCTCAAATACTACCCAGGCTTTTTCTTCAGCTCCCCCTTGTATCTAGATAACAAATTCTTTCTTCCATATGAGCTTCCCTTATACAACTGAAACCATGAATGCTGGTAGCTTCAAGGTTTACATGTTTCAGGTTCTCCATCTCATATCTGCACCCTTTAAACCAATAAGAAAATAACTGAAATGTGCACCCTCTAAACTTCACTCAAAATCAGAAGCATGATCACAATGTCAATGGGTCACCATCCCCGAACCAATCAACTGTGACCAACAGTGTGAGGTCCTCAAAAACATAAAGCCCCACAACAGCACTGGATGGTTGGTCTGGAAGAAGAAAATTTCATAGAAGTAAGAGGGTACATTTCCCAGAAGAGGGGCCACCTCTGTGCAAGCAGAAAAAGTAACACTTCTTCCCTACACTGTTTTTGCTTTAATTTCTGGTCTTTTTCCCTACTTATTGAATCCTGTCCTGACCCCATCTCCATTCAATCCTATTGCAAGTCTCCTCTATCACTTCACCCACACACTACGTGAAGCTGTTTTGAAAAATCAGGTTGTGGAAGCAGATGGCAACATGCCTTCTAGATTTTTGTGCCCCTTTGGCAGTGTTTGCTAAGACAGAGCTCACAAGGGGCTGAAGTGCTCATGAAGTGGGAGGCCAAGGAGGCAATTCCAGAGCAACAAGTGAAACATGAAAGAAATGGAGTACAATGACACATTTTGTCATTAGAGGGGCACTGTATGCGATCTAAAGAACACAAAACTCCAGGCAGATATTTAAATAATCTACTTTCTTTACCAAGTGTAGACTCTCAGTGCTCCTGCTAATACATTACATGTAATCATTTTCCCTTTTACACATGATGGCATATTAACCACAAATAAGGAAGAGTAGTGATTATCTTTCCAGTGAAATATGGAGTAAAGCCATTTCTGCAATTCCAATGCCTTGTTTATCTATAATAAGAGGAGCTCATGTGGATGCATGTGTGTTGAGGAGGGGCCATAGGCAATGTCAATCAATTGTATTCATAAACACAGCTTAGAGGCAGACCCTGCATAATTTAGACTCCCCCTGGCTTGCTGGTGCCGCAAGCAGGCATACTTTATGTTGCATTACCATTTTGATTGAACAAACAGGGTCAATAGCGGCACTTTTTCTCATTCAAGGAAAGAAAATTATTCTGAATCCAATCATCAATCAATGCATGTAATCAGGCTGTTTAAAATAGCTTGAGCTCTCACATAACTGGTTATTCCTAGGAATACAGTTGAAAAAGCGATAGGTTGGGCTGACTTGTTAGTACATCCTCACAAAAGTGTTAAAAGGCCAACAAAGACTCAACATGTGCTCCACTATTAACAAGATTATGGCAAGAGAATCATTTGAGAAGTTAGAGAGTCTACCCTCTAAGACCTCTAGTATCTGCATTCATTTGCATATAATTGTTTATCCATTACTTTGCCATACCATACAGCTACACCATTTTTCTATAATTTCTAGAGGTTAATGGCTTTTTTTCCCCTCTAAATTCAAAGTCAACACAACTGACACTAAAGTCAAGAAAATGTTCTTTTCAGAGTGCTGTAACAACAGTTGGCAGTCTGTACATTGTGAAAAATGTATTTGATCAAGGAACTTTTGCTAGCAGCATGCCAATGGATCCACACTGATTTACTTGAGAAATAAAGGAATTAATCCTCATCTTCCATTTACGGACAGAAAGCCGTCTGAGACATCTTGCACCACACAAATCTCCGACTTAGCCTTCATACAGCTTTTTGTGAAAGCAAATATAATTACAGAGCAAAAGAGAGGAACAAAAGAGCAGATTTTGAATCTCCCCCTGAATGGCCAGAAAAATGAGCAGGCAGCTGGAGATGAGTGAGTTTCAATTGTAGCCATCATGTTCTGAATCCTCTGACTTGGCACAAGTGTTGGGGTCATCTGGACTACGGGGCAAGATTGAATGATGTGGCCGGGCAAATCCACCCATCATTACTGGGATGTGTGCTCCTGGTGCAAACAATAGATACCTTTTATCCTTGCTCTCAACCATCAGATATGTGCTTTCTGATTCACAAATTTCTCCAGGGGAAAATTGTTTCTAAAAATATTTCAACTGATTACCTCAAGACTGAATAAGATAGATATATTTTAACATAGTTTTAAAACATGGCAAGGCAGAGGTAAACAAAGGGCAAAAATCAGAAACCGTGGATGTTAAGAGCTGTGGCTGAGTGAACACTACAGTCAGAGAATGCTCTGAGAGCATCTGCTAATATGTGGGGGCTGAGCTTTGGCTTTATTTGGAATTTCTTTTAAGTGCAATTGAAATAAATATAACATTAAAGATACAATTTTAAGTATACAATTCAGTGGCATTAATTGCATTCACACTGTTATGCAACTATCACTTCTATCTACTTCTATAACTTTTCCATCACCCCAAACAGAAACTCTACACCCATTAAACTGTGGTCTAATCCATTTTTCTCTTCTCCGGCTCCTGATAGCATCTAATCTACCTTCTGTCTCTAAGAATGTGCTTATTTTGAATATTTCATATACATGAAACAATAATATCTATCCTTTTGTGGCTGGTTTATTTTACTTAACATAATATTTTTAAGGCTCATCCATGTTGTAGTGTGTATCAGAATCTCATTTTTTTAAGGCTTAATAGTATTCCATTGTATGTATGCACCACATTTTGATTTTTTTATCCATTCATCCATCAATGGATACTTAGATTGTTTCCACCTTTTGACTACTGTGAATAAAGCTCCCATGAACGTTGATGTACAAATATCTGTTCAAGTACCTGTTTGCCGAGACCAGCTTGGTCAGGGAGACCTTAACCCAGCGGTGCTAGAGGAATTAAAGACACACACACAGAAATATAAAGGTGTGAAGTGGGAAATCAGGGGTCTCACAGCCTTCAGAGCTGAGAGCCCCAAACAGAGATTTATCCACGTAGTTATTAACAGCAAGCCAATCATTAGCATTGTTTCTATAGATATTAAATTAACTAAAAGTATCCCTTATGGGAAATGAAGGGATGGGCCGAATTAAAGGACTAGGTGGGGCCAGTTAACTGCAGCAGGAGCATGTCCTTATAGCACAGATCACTCATGCTATTGTTGGTGGCTTAAGAATGCCTTTAAGTGGTTTTCTGCCCTGTGCTGAACAGGTGTTTCTTGCCCTCATTCCAGTAAACCCATAACCTTCCAGCATGGGCATTTATGGCCATCATGAACATGTTACAGTGCTGCAGAGATTTTGTTTATGGCCAGTTTGGGGGCCAGTTTATGGCCAGATTTTGGGGGGCTTGTTCCCAACACCTGTTTTCAATTCATATATATATGAATTTTAATGGGCCACATTAAAAGGCCAAGTAAAAGCAGACAAGGCCTGGAGTTCCAATATTAGGGAGATCCTAATAAACCTGAGACCACCAAAGGACAACACTCTCAGTGAGTGAACTATGAACATAAGAACTTCTCCCTGCAGAGGGTTTGCTATGTAGATCTTGGCTATGAATGTATGGAACAGACAGACAAACAAAAGGCAATTGAGAGAATTCATAAGCCAGAACCCTAAACAACATGGGTTTGGAGCTACTGTTCACACTATTTATGTGGCCTGAAAAACTTTAGCCACAAGCCTTTGGGTTGATTGGGCCTTCAAGTAACCAGCAAAAACTAACACAGACATCCTTTATCAAGCATAAATTTTCAAGAAACATGAACTAACAATGAGAAACCATTAAACAAATATAGAAACAACTCATACACAAATAAAGCCAGTATAAAAAATTAAAAAAAAAAAACACAAAATCAACCCCAAAGGCTGGACTTATTCAAATCATCAGGTATTTTCCAGGTCACCTGAAAAATAGAATTGAAGTAATTATCCAAAACGCAGCAGTAGAACAGTGGCCCATTAAAATGCTGAATCTATCATATATATAGTATAAAAATAATATAAAATTTAGGTAACGATACAGAAGACATAGAATAACAAAACCCAATATATCTAGTTAGAGAACTAGGAGAGAACCTACCCCCTCAACACAGACACATTAAAAAAAAAAAAAACCAAATAGGCAATACTTAGAGATATAATAGCAAAGAATTTTCTGAGTAGATGAAAGACAACAATTCTTAAATTCTAGAAAATAAACCGCAAACTGAATAAAGAGCCAGAAATCAATATCAAATCAAATTAGGATATTCCTTAATGAAGCTGTAGAACTCAAGAAATGAAGCATGCAAACAAAAAAAAATTAGTTTACTTTTAGAAAAAGGACAATTTGACTGACATTCAACTTTTCAACAGCAAAAATATGGAAGGCCGCATTGCTGTGAGAACATAACTTTCCATCTAGATGTATATACTGAGCAATATTATTTTTTAAAATTAAGATGGAATAAAAATGTTTACATACAAATAAAAGTTGAAAGAGGTCACTAACAAGAGTCTCACTAATGAAATATATCAAGGAAAAAAAAGGAATAATGATATAATTCCAGAAGAAAGATGCAAGAAGGAATTGTGTGCAATCAATACTACATGTTATAGGTATATCTAAATGATTATTTGGTCTAGAAAATAATAGCAGCAACCTCTATTTTGGATTGGAAAAAATCAAGATAGAACTAAAATCTTGAATTGCCTGTAAAAAGGGTATGGGTAAAAATTTACAAGTTTTAAGTACCGTGTCTTGTTCGGGAGAAAGATACAGATTAGCATTAGATTTCTTAAGCCAAATATACATGCTAAAATTTCTAGAGTGATTGTGGTAGGCAGAATAAGGGCCTTCCAAAGATGTCCATATCCTAATCCCAGGAACCTGTAAATATTACATTACATGGCAAAAGGAAATTGAGGTAGCGAATGAATTTAAGATTTCCAATCTGCTAATCTTAACATAAGTTGATTATCCTAGATTATACAGGTGATCATAAAGTAATTGCTATCATCCTCAACTGTAGAAGAGCTAGGCAGAAGAGTTGGTGTCAGCATGATGCAACGTGGGAAAAGTTCTATGGACCATTGCTGTCCTGAAAGATAGAAGTGGATCATGAGTCAAGGAATGCCAGCTGCCTTCAGAAGCCAGACAAGGCCAGAAAACAGATTCTCTCACAGCGCCTCCAGAAAGGAACATAGCCCTGCTGACACTTTGATTTTAGCCCAGTTTCTTTCAGACTTCAGACCTCCAGAACCATAAAACAATACATTTCTGTTGTTTTAAGTCACTAAGTTTGTGGTAAATTTGTTACAGCAAAAATAGGAAACTAATACAGCGACCACTTAAAAAACATAAAGAGATTATCAATCCCAAATAATTGAAGAAAAAATAATTTAATCTGAGAAACAGAAATCTAAAAAATCATAGAGAGAGACAGAGCAAAAACTGGACAAACAGAGACACCAAAATAATACCCTGGAAATAAATTTACAATATGAAATCTACACTCAATGTTTATGTAAGAGGTTAAACTCATCGAACTGGATGTTTTCTTATTTATTTGTTTGTTGTTTAGAAACAGGGTCTGTCTCTGTCACATAAGCTGGAAGAATGCTGTGGTAGGATCACAATTCACTGAAACCTTGATCTCCTAGGTTCAAGTGACCCCCCTGCCTCAGTCTCCAAAGTAGTTAGGACTGCAGTAGTGCACACCACACTCAGCTAATTTTTTAAGTGCTTTGTAGAAACAGGGTCTCACTATGTTGCCCATACTGGTCTCAAGCTCCTGGGTTCAAGTGATCCTCCTGCCTTAAGGCTCCCAACATGCTAAGATTATAGGCATGAGTCACTATGACCAGGCCAAACTGGATTTTTTTTAAATCCGACAATATTTTGTTTTCAAAAGACACATTGAAAACTAAAGTTCTTTGGAAAAACAAAATTGATAAACGTCTAGGAAAACTGTTCATGAAATGAGTGAAGACACACAAATAACCAATATTAAAATTAAAGTTACAAATAGAAAAGAGATTTTTAATAGGTAATAATCTATTATGAAATCTGTGTGTCAAAACAATTGAAAACTTAGGAAATGAAAGCATTCTAAAAAAAATACAAATTACAAATGTTATCTAATAAGAAATTTAAAATCTGAATTGCTTCTTAAACATTAACCAAATTCAATCAAGTAAACAGAATATTTTCCCACAAATAAAGCCATCAGGCCTCCATGGGTTTAGAGCCAAGTTCTAACAAAAATTCCAAGGACAGATAAGAATAAGGAAGATCATTTTGTACCTTTCCACATTTTTAAGGAACACAAAAATATTACTCTTCTGCTCTTTTTATGAGGGTAGTAGAAACTTGATATCAAAACTAGACAAAGGGCAAAACAAGAGAGAAAATATGAAAATCTCACTCATGTAATTAACTGCAAATTCCTAAAAATAAAATATACATATGCACATTAAATTCAGTAATGAATATAAAAGTATAATACATTATGATCAATTTCAGATCATCTGGGAATATAAATTTTAGAAACTATTAATGCAATTACCATATGATCACATTAACAAAGTAAATCCATATATGATTATCTCAATAGTTGCAGAAAATATATGCACAACAGTTTAACACCCAGTCTTCATAAAGTTAAAATCCTTAGCAAACCATGAATAAAAGAAAATGTCCAAAGAAAATTAATTAAAAAGAAAATCTGCAAAAAACTTTAAATAGATATATTCTTAGCAGTGAAATGCTGATGCATTCTCTTTAACATGTAGGAAAAAAACAAAGATACCAACTCCCGCATTTTCTTTTCAATAGAGCACTGACAGCTGTAGTAAGACAAGAAGAAAATAAAAGTATAAGGATTGGAGAAGAGAAAGGAAGTATATCATTATTGGCAATCATAAGGCTATGTACATAGCAAATTCCAAATAAATAAATAGATACATAGATAGATAAACATATTAACATTAAGAGAAGACATTAATTATGTTCCTGGACACAAGAAAAAATAAAAAATCAATGCATTTTTATATTCTAGCAAGAAACATAAATGCAAACTTAAAACATCTCCATTTAAAATAGAAACAAAAATATAAGATACTTAGGAATAAATGCAACAAGTGATATGTAGATTCTTTATCCAGAAAATTATAAAATTTTCTTTAAAAATTATTAAAGACTTACATAAAGATACATAACATATTCACGCATAAGAAGACTAAACGGTACAATAATTCTGTCCAAATTGATTAATAACTTCATTGCAATTCTAATCAAATTCTCAACAGAAACCCCAGAACCAGAATATGCATACATGTGAAAAAAGGGTATGTTAAAAACTGACATTGCCATTCAATTTGGATCAGATGGATCTGTCAATTTCGCTGGAAAAATTATGTAACCATGGATCTGTCAATTAATTTTGCTGGGAAAATTATATAACCATGATAACCATGTAGAAAGAAAAAGAATGAAATTGAATCCCCCCTACCTTTTGTCAGACACAAAAAACAATACCCGTTAGATTAAAATCTGAAACGTAAATTCAAAACTTTAAAATATTTAGAAAAATAATCACTGAAAATATCATTATGATTTCAAGGTGGTGAGCCTGTCTCAAACAAAATGCAGAAAGTATTATTCTGAAAACAAAAGACAAATTATTTTGCCTACATTAAAAATTTTTAATAGTTTTTCTTATCAGACATCCATGCATGAGAAAGTGACAGGTGAATGGGAATTAAAGCCACACAAGATGTCATTTCAAGTCTTCATCAGCACCTTCAACTACAACCTGTCCACTTGTGCTTTCTCATTGCTTCTTGCCACATGAGAAGAGTCTCTGGGCTGTGGACATGCACACACAAGTGCCTTCTTCCCATGTCTGGTGGGTGCAGCAAGGAAGGAGTTGTTCAATGTTACCAAAAAAATGACAGACCGTTTTCTAAAGTAGTTTACCCATTACCCAAACATCAGCTTGCAGACAAAAACATTTGCACTGATCTTGTCAACCTAAATAACAAATGGAGAGAGACTCTCTAAAAGAAAATATTTATTTGGGAATGGGCATTGCAATGGGAATATCCATGGTAAACTATGTACTGTTCAGGAAAGTAAAGAAAGACAAAGGTTTTCAAAAAGAAAAATGAGGAGGGTTATGTAATCATTTTGAGATAATTAACTTTGACTGCATGAATCAATAACAAGGGTAGTGTAAGACCAAGTTTCCACAGGGAGTTGCCAGGTGGATGTCCTCATGAAAGTATTTCTTGTGTTAGGTTGTGATGGCTGTTGTGCAAGTTTGTGGCTTTTGGAGTCTTTTGTAATACTTTTTATCAAGCATCCATGCATAGGCTCCCTTCGTGGGCTTCACTGTCTCCATTTTTCAGGTTTACGTTTTTTTGGTTTTTTATTTTTTGTATTTTTTAATAGAGACGGGGTTTCACCGTGTTTGCCAGAATGGTCTCAATCTCCTGACCTCGTAATCGGCCCGCCTCGGTCTCCCAAAGTGCTGGGATTACAGGCGTGAGCCACCGCGCCTGGCCTATGGTTTTTTTTTAATAACACAAGTGACTCCATTTTGATTCTGACAACTTTCACATTTTTCCCTTTTGGTCAACATATTTCTCTGAAAACGCCACTGATCAATCACCCTGTAGTTAGATCTTGATGGTCCCTCGCTCAGTAACAGGATATACCTGTCCCAGGTTCTTGGTCTGGTCCCATGTCAGAGGAAGTGATTGGCAATTAGGAGTCAGTGTCAAACCCTTTTAAACACATTTCAGCAACAAGGTGGTTTGAAGGAAGTAGCTTTCAGGTTAAATCTTCCTGGTGTCAGTTATTAAGTTCATTTTTTTTCTATTCTGCAGTTTACTATCATCTCAATGTGCTGGGCCAGTATTATTCTGTTAGAAGCTGTACTTCTGCAGAAATTTAACAAGTAACAGATAAAAAGTTTCGAAAGGAAAATCATAGTAAAATGCTAATCTCCATTTGCATAATAGTTTTGAGCCATGAACTTAGGCCTAAAGGCAACCAATTGAATGAATTTTAAAAACTATACTCCGTGGCCTGCTTTCTTATTTTGTGTATGTTGGTCTCAGCATTCCCAGAGGAATTAATCTAGGTACAGAATACAGCATTAGCAATAGCACAGACATCTCCTAATTTAGCCAATAGATATTATAGGATCTCTTGGGTTGAATTATGTCAAGTTACCAGAAGAAACTACTGATTATAAAATTTCCATTACATCATTATCGTGTCAGGTAAGAAAAGTAAGTATTAGGAGGGGTAACAGTCTCATTATGGTATAGAGGCTTATTCTGACATCTTAGAAAAAGCTGTCTACAGCATGAAGGCATCAACCTCTTGTCCTAGTTTGCAATTTTAATGTCTCTGGTTATAGCATTTAGTGGTTTAGTGAACTTTTTGTGTGACCCATACATCAGGCACAAGACTTGTCACTTAAAATTCATATACTTTCAGCTACAGATCTTCAGGAGCAGAGCAGTTCCCATGTTTAGTAATTTCGTGGAAGAAAGTTGAATTAGAGGAATGAAGAACTCAAGATCTAGTCTAGTCTACAGGTAGAAAATAAAAACGTGAACAAAATTTACAGGGCTGTAATCTAGTAACAGGCGTATTATAGTTTTTCTCTAAAAACATTTTTTTCTCTGTATATTGATCACATAGGAATATCTGATTTTAAAGTATTTTAAGGCCAGAAAGCCAAACCAAGGCCGACTTTAGATTGTACCTGCATTATTAAGGTTACTGGATCTACCAAGAAGTGACAATTTTTACTCTCACTGTAAGCCTGGAAATTCTTGAAGCTTGGCATTCTATACACATTCTCAAGTATGATATTTCAATTAAAGCCTTGGCAATATAGCCAATGTATCTAATTGTATACTGCTATAAAGAGAGCAGACTCTTATGGGACTTATGTAAATAACTATTATTTGCCATAAACATAAGAATACTCATGGATAGTTTTTGAATTTTAGAAGGATCAAGACGGAAAATAAACAAATGCTTTTTGCAAAAGTAAACTTTACCAAATTTTTGTAAACTATAGAAAGCTTAAGAGAAAAAAAAAATCTTAAATCTGGAAAACAAAACCTTTAAATAAAGAACAAATGATATTTTAAATAAAAGTTATAAAAATTGTCTTTATCAGTTTGTTAATCTCATGTAATTAATTTTAGTTTTACTTGATTTTGATAAGCAGTTTTATGAGTTCATTAGTTTCTTCATCAGAGCTTTGTAAATTTGTTTAATCCGTTGATTTTAAAGTTACTAGAATCCTGTACTTGAAGATTCTAAGACTTGTTAGAGTCTTTTCCTTTAATTTAATTGCAAATGTCTTTAGAGAAGAATTCAAAACAGTAACTATAGATGACAAAATCTTAGAATAACGATGATAAAAATCTGATGAAATTTCAACATAACCAGAAATTGAGAAGGAAATGTGGATATTTTATAGGATATAAAATAACAACCAGAATTATGACTGATAACATGTTAGATTTCTAAAAGCTTTATACAATTTTGGAACTTCCCTATCAATAGCATACTCGAATATAATGGAAAGATCCACCATTGCTTTGCATTTGACCATGTTTTCCATACAATTTACCAAATAGGCCTACTCATTTAATATCTCTACTAAATGAGAAATATGCCATTTGAGGCTCTCTAGGGGCCTAACTGGAAAATCCCAAACCTTATTCTAGGTACAAAAGACTTAATTTAGAACTTTTACACTGGGGAAGATCATTAAAGATACCAAAAGGTTTAACATTTGATCGAAGCAGGATCATAGATCAGATTACCGTAAATCAGTAGTAATTCATGTAAGCAGATTGATAACCAAACACTTCAAAAGCAATGCACAAAATTACATAGATATTAAAAAAAAAGATTTTCAAAGCTCATTTTCTAGGTGATAAAAAAATCTAATAAAGATAACACAGAAAATTATTTTGATAAAATGTAAAATTGTGGTTTTTTAGGCCAATTACAAAGAGGAGATAAAGATAAAGCAGTGTAATTGCTTCTCCTTAAGGAAAACTCATTCAGATAACCCAGAAGTCAAAGCTCATGAAAAAGGCACTTGAATTTAAACAGATACATAAAAAATGTATGTCCAAAGTTATACATTTACACTGTAGAACGTAAATAAGAAAACTAGTACCTTGAGCAGTTCAATATGTGGCTCTTAGTAAAAGCACAGGAAATTTCCTATTTACATGAAATAATTCAGGCACATAAAGAAAAGCCAAGAGGCCAGGAGTGGTGGCTCATGCCTGTAATCTCAGCGCTCTGGGAGGCTGAGGTGGGTGGATTATCTGAGGTCAGGAGTTCGAGACCAGCCTGTCCAACATGGTGAAACCCCATCTCTACTAAAAATACAAAAAAAAAAAAAAAAAAAAAAAAAACAGCCAGGCGTGGTGGCACACAACTATAATCCAAGCTACTGAGGAGGCTGAAGCAGGAGAACCTGGGAGGCAGAGGTTGCAGTGAGCCGAGATTACACCACTGCACTGCAGCCTGGGTGACAAGAGCAAAACTCCATCTCAAACAAAACAAAACAAAACAAAAGACAAGGGTAGAGAATCAAATTATTCTTGAGGAAAACATTGCTGTTCCATGCCTTGAAAATAAACATTTCAGCATCTGGCTATACTACAGAGTTAAAACTAGAGAAAAAAAATTTCAGAAGATGATTTAAAAAAAAAAAAAAATGTTGAAGGAGAGCGTTATCACCCAACCAAAACAAAAGATGTACCTTCTCAAAGGGAGAAAGAACTGAAGGCAATGATGTATGACCTTAAAATCATGTTCAGTGAGATACAGAAAAGGATGAACGTTTGAGATACAAATCTGAGAAGCTTTGACAGGCAATCTCGCTTCAATAAATAAAATTATCATTCTAAACGAAGAAGACAATGTTTCCAACCTGAAACTAGGGAAATTGAATGGATCACAGAAATAAATATGACAGAAGTAAAAACTGTAAAATAAAATTTAAAAAAAGCAAATTATGAAGAATTTGGAAGTAATGAAATGCATCATTTCATTATTTTCCTGTTAACCATTTTATAGAAGATGGTTTAAAAAAGTTTCAGAATTAAAAATCAAAGCCCATTGCAATTTTACTAAGAGTAGATTAATACTTCAAGAAAATATTTTTGTTTAATATAGGGAACCAAATTTTTAATTTTTCAGTCTATTTTTAACATCAAAGATTAATCTTTAGAAATAATTTCTAAATTACCTCAGTCTTTATAAATAATTATTATTCTAATTGTAGCCAAATATAACACACATAAGTCTCTTTCATAAATTCATCTCTCACAGGTCTTTCACAATTTACACACATCTTCCACGACATGCTGCTTCCTGCTTTGTCCTATTCATCCTCGTACTTAAATAGGCAGTCATTTTACTCAAGAACAAAAATTTACACACAAGATTCTTTCTCATACAAAATTATTCTCTTCTTTTTTACCTTCCTTACCAAAAATACATCTTCATACCTATAACTTTTTTTACACCATTCTCTACTACTTACTGGTTCCTATCTCGTTTCTACTCCTACCCTAAATTCACATTTTGAAACAATCTTTAAATAACCTCCTGAATAAACAAAGTTACTATTTTTTTCTCATAAATAGCACATTTTTATGACTTTCTTAAAATTTTCTTTATCAAAAGCACATCTTTTGTTGGGTACACTTTGCATACAAAATTAACTGTATAATAATTAGAATTTGTAGGCTGGGGGCAGTGGCTCATACCTGTCATCCCAGCACAATACGTAATGTGTAAACACACATATGTAAATACACAAATGAAAATCTTATAGCTTTCATTTGAGAATCTCAGTCGTGATACAGTAAAACATAGTAATAGGAACTCAACAGTTTATAAAAGAAAGTTGGATCCAAATTATATTTCTTACTAAAGTGTTATTCACATTGCTAATACATGTGAACTAATAATGTGAACATTGCTAATAAACGTGAAAAGCAGTTTTATATTTTAAAATTTTTATACCCTTTTTTCTCTTTTTTGGTTTCAAATGAGTTTAGGGTTAATATTCAAATTCTTGTGTTTTAGCTAGGACTAAATGAATTGTATAAGAAAAACAAAATCTCTCTAAGTGGCCTGGAATGAGTAACAAATCTCCCTTTTGTTTATTGGTCTGGTTTGCTTAATATGTCAATGCAGGTGGGAAAGCATTTTAGAAAAAAATATATTTTCAAGGATTTTTGTGGTTCCTGTGTGGCAGTCAAAACATTTTTATGTAACATAGAGATAACTTACATTAGTGCTCTGAGCTCAAGACTTTGAACTATTTGATCTGAGATCCTAGCATTCATAACCATTATTTATTTTTTTCTCCTAGAATAACAATGTTTCTATTAACTTGTTTCATTACCCTAACCAGTTGTTAACCAGACAAACCTAAATTTGTATTAAAAGGGAACATTTTTAGTAGCTTCTCATTGAGATTTGTCTTCTGCAGAGATGGGGAAATTTGAAAGATTTCATGGACCATTTTTTTCCTTTGTAGAGTTCCTTTTCCAGGGATCTGTGTGTGTAAAGTAGTGGCAGACAGCAGAAGGTCTCTCTGCTTAGTGCTCTGTCTACAAGTTTTCATCTTTGGTAAATGAAGTTTAAAATTTTTAGTGTTTTTGTTTTATTAGTGTCCTCAAGGGTGTGAGCAAGTTGATTTCCTAAATTAATTGGATCAGAAGTAGGCATGGTTTTCCATTCTGTGTGAGCTCTTTTAACAAGCTGAGAAAGTTCTTGAGAGAGGCCATTGACAAAAATGGAATTAAAAGCTACTCAAGTAGAATCAATGGAATTATCTGAGCTAGTTCTAAAAAAAAAATAAGTTTGGAGAATTTGAATGATCCCTTTAATGACCATAAATTATATTTTGTGTAATTTGTCCATCAGTTAAAAATGTGCAGGAGAATAGACCATAAATTTTGAATGTATAGCTGGCTGCAGTTCCAGAAAGCTTGGCATGTCTTAATATTTAAGAACTTATTCCATTTCTTACTAATCTCTTTAGAGCATTAAAAAATCGTATAAATTCTGTACCAACATTTCAGAAGTTTGGACTGGTGTTTTAGATGGTGGTGACTGCTCTAGTGGCTTTTAATTGGCCATGTCATCCCTACCATTTAGAATGTTTATTTTTGCTCTTGGAAAATGTTCAGGAACAAGCAAAGGAAAAAAGAGCCAAATCATTTATCTATGGACATAACCATATCAAAATGAAACCCAAATCAGAGTGCTCACAAAAATTATAACCCAGCCATATTGATAAAACAAAATAGTAAACTAGATGCACAGGAAGAAACAAAAGTGAATTCACCAGAAAAGACATGCCTCGAAGACAATACAAATTTCACAGAAACCAGAGTATTCTCCAAAAGGACACTCCAGAAAAGGCTTGCCATAAGAGACTTTCATAGTCCCAAGAGAGATGCAGGGTCCTTCACTTAGGATATCCTTATAATCAAATCAGATAGCCAATAAAGTCAAAAAGAACTCACCAAAGGGAAGAAGTCAGACAATCTGAGAGGACATTTACCAAGGTAGAAAAGACAATTGACAGAAATGGAGAGCACAATGGGTTTAGTCAGTACCACACTCAATTCTAGGGGCCACCGTTTTATCTGAGGTCAGCTCACTTCAGTTCTGCTTCAGACACCATTTTGTCAAGCTCAGTAAAATACATAGAGAGACTCTCTGAAAGAAAATGATATTTATTCAGGAATGGGTGTTGCAATAGGAATACATATGCCATAGTAATCTATGTGAGGATTAAGAAATGTAAAGGAAGGCAAAGGTTTTTAAAGGACAAAATGAGATGGGGCATCTAATTGTTGTGAGATAATTATTCTTGCCTACATTCATCAGTAACAAGGGTGGTGCTGGTCTGAGTTTGGACAGGCAGTGGCCGGGCAAATATCCTTGCAAAAGTATTTTTGTGTGTGTAAAGTTGCGATGACTTTTGTGCAAAGGTGTATTTTTTGAAAAGGTTTTTGTTGTCAGGCATTTATGCGTGGGAATCCACCATTCATGGCCTTCCCTGACTCCAATATTCAGGGTATCTGATGTTGGGTAATTTATTAAAAATAAATGGTTCCTGGATTCAGAATGGTGATGAAGATTGGGCACTAGATGCAGGTGCTCAATTGTGAACTTTTCAACTCACAATTCTGACAGCTGAAAAGTTCAAGATTGGGCGTCTGAATCTGATGAGGGCCTCAGGTTACTTCCACTTATGGTGGAAACAAAAGGGAGCCTGTGTGTGCAGGAAATCACATCGTGAGAGAGAAAGCAAGAGAGAGAGAGAGGAGGTGGCAGGCTCCTTTTAACAACCAGCTCATGTGGGAAATAATAGAGTGAGAATTCACTCATCCTGGAAGGAATGTATTAATCTATTCATGAAGGATCTGCTCCCATGATCCAAATACCTCCCATTGGTTCCCACCTTCAACATTGTGAATAACATTTCAACATGAAGTTTCAAAGGGACAAATATCGGCTCTTAGGAAAAATATGAAAAAAGTCAAATTTGTCTTCATTTTCACTTTCTCTTCAATGTTGTCCTTACATTCTTCGCTGCCTCATTCCACGTCTTTTAGGTAATCAGTGCATGTGTACCCTCTTCTCTTGTGACTTGAAACACTTTTTAGCAGGAATCAGTGTGTATTCAGGGTCATTGTAAGCCTGAATGTTGTATTGTCTGCTTGGATGCCAAAAGAGAGGCAATGAGTGAGATGTCAGACCTGTTGTTAAAAGCAACTCCCACATAGCAGAGAAGGGACTCAATTCTGTGCTTGGGGCAAAACTTACCATTCTGAATCCAGGAACCAAGAGTGGGAAAGATAAGAGGTTTTTGTTTGCATTTTTCCTAGTTTAAGCAATCATATTGAGCTGAATCAGGGTGTCCATTTACAATCTAGTTTTACACACCACAGAGAGGGAGGAGTCTCCTAGATTCAAACAATAAGTCAACTGTCAGTACTAGTTGGTCTTTTTATGATTTTTCTGTTTTTGGTGTCTTCCTAGGTATTTTAATGCAAAATCAGGAGAGTCTGCATCAGAGGCTACAGTCATACTATACATACTCACTGTTGAAAGTGCATGGTCATTTTGGAGACTTCTGGGCCTTACATATTAATCCTATTCCTAAAACCAGTCTTGAGGAAAAACAGAACCTCAGGGCTACTGACAGTGCCTCCTCTCTCATTGCTCTTGGTAACCATATGACGTTATTTACTTGGCCTTTTCAGGAGGCCACAGATGCCACTGATAGCAGTCTTCACACTCTAAAGAACCTTAAATGTTTGGCAGACATTGATAAACAGAGCACCCTGCTCTGTTTTCCTCATCAGATGAATACCAAAACCCTTGTCAAGGTGACAGAGCTATTAAGTGTCTATTCACACGGCAATCAGAAATTTGAGCATCAATCAGTAATCATAAAGTCAGGGGCATTTTCTCACAAAGTCAGGAATTCAGAGGGCTTTCATAAGCTAATCAGCAGGCATCAAATAGACAATCTATCTAATTAGCTGCTCACATTCAGATAGCAATCAAAGCAACACAGTAAGCTTCATTAGTAATGATATTGAAAAATGTGATCTGTGCAGTATTCAGCTAGAAAATGAATATCCATTTTCATAAATAGGTGAGGGGGATGTAGTTGTACTGTGTACCATATGGCAGTTCAAAGATTCAGTCACCAGAATCCCAACTGATGCCTATTTCTGCTTTTCTGTTGTCCTAAAAGTAAGGGAGAGAAGGTGGACTCACTTATTATAAAGCTGACAATAGCATATCAATAAACTGTGGGTGACATGACCCACTTTAGAGGAAAAATGATGCAGGAGGTGAAGGGAAAGTCAATAATTCTGGAACTTTACTGTTCTTTGTGAAAATTCCATCTCTAGCCCTAACTTCAACACTTCTTTACACTCAATATCCACTTTTCTACTATGAATCCCTTCCTTGGAGAAAATGGGTGCCAAAGCACTCCATACTAGATCTGGAGATGTCATCTTTCTTCAAAGTAAGAACACTCTTCTGGCTCCAAAACAACCATCCACCAGAAGGTAGCTGGCCAAATTAGTGGTAAAGGCCTTCTCAAGCAGAGACTAAAGTCCTTTTTCATAACCCTGACTGCCAACAATGTATCACACATTTTGCCAGGCGTTTTGAAAATAATTTAGGGAATAGACATGTTCACTGTTATCCAAGAACTTACCTTATCTTTGAGTAGCATTAATGAAAAAAATAGCAAATATTAATTTTTAAAAATCCTGTAATTAAGGGCTAGATGGTGTGTTCCAAATCTGCATATTTTAGATTTGAGAACTGAACAGAGAGAAGCTCACTGCTATATGGAATGTCAGGAGCTTTTGGAAAAAGCTAGAGGCCAGGAGCTGATTGCTTTCAAAGTGTTATATTTCTTAACTGCTGGTGTTTCAAGAAAATTGATACTCACTTTTAGTGAAAGGTAGAATATACTTCAGAAAGCCAGTACAAAATTGTCACATAACTTAAAAGAAAAAATGTACAAATAAACTCTCAGATATTTTTCTCGGCTTAGCACACTTTTAAGGGTCAGATTTCTCTATCGAATCTTCACAGGTCAATGCATGTTTATAACTGAAAAATACCATTTGACCCAGCAATCCCATTACTGGGTGTATACCCAAAGTATTATAAATCATTCTACTATAAAGACATATGCACACGTATGTTTATTGTGGCATCGTTTATAATAGCGAAGACTTGGAACCAACCAAAATGCCCATCAGTGATAGACTGGATGAAGAAAATGTGGCTCCTATACAACATGGAATACTATATAGCCTTAAAAAAAGGATGAGTTTACAGGGACATGGATGAAGCTGAAAACCATAATTCTCAGCAAACTAACAGAAGAACAGAAAACCAAACACTGCATGTTCTCACTCATAAGTGGGAATTGAACAATGAGAACATATGGACACAGGGAGGGGAACATCACATACCAGGGCCAGTCAGGGGTTGGGGGGCCAGGGGAGGGATAGCATTAGGAGAAATACCTAATATAGATGGCAGGTTGGTGGGTGCAGCAAACCACCATGGCACGTGTATACCTATATAACAAACCTGCACATTCTGCACATGTATTCCAGAACTTAAAGTATAATAAAAAAAATTTTTTTTTAATTTAGTGACATCATAAGGTGTGCTCAGCGGAACTATAAGTTCCTTAAAGGAAAAGCTTCCTACCCCACACACCTTGGAGTATCCACAGCAGAGCTGGACAGATTATATGTCTGGGTTACAAAATATTGTATTGAGCCTTGAAGAGAGGTTCTGTTTTGAAACAACGCTGATGTTTAAGTCCCTATTTCAGGGTCATCTCTTCTGAAAAGCCCTCCTAATCCCTACATCATCTCTCCTGGTGTTCCATCTACTTCTAACTCCACTCATTCTTACAAAACTTTCTTATACATATTTATTTACATTTTTGAATCTATTAGGTTGAAAGCCCCCTGACAGCAAACACTGTTTCTGATTCAACTTTGTAACCCCATCAACTGATATGTGTCCAAAGAATAAAAGAGTGAATGACTATTTTTCAATTAGTTTGAGTTATGTGAAAACTTGTTGAGTTCTATGGAAGGAAAATGCTATAGACACTGAGGAAGCCATTACAGGGATTTATTAAGAACACTTAGTGCCCAGAAGGCTATGCGTAAAATATAAAACCAAGTTTCTGTCCCCAAGGAGTTTCTGTGCTTATGTATGACAGATCACTCATAGATTCACTCTGCAGGAAGTTTAATATGAGGGTTGGAGAGAACAAGCATTCAAAGAACGAAAAATCTGGTTTATGATCAAAAAAAATTCCTAAGAGGTGTTCAAGGAGCTTGTTACATAGAAAGAAAAGTTTAAAAGCACAGAAATAAATGAGGACATGGTATCTTAAGGGAGAGAGCAAGAGCAGGCCTTACTTTATACAAAGAAGAACACCAGAGTCTTAGAAAATGTGTAAAATTCCATTGAAGATATTTAAACTTCTACGTTTCAAGATAAAATTTTCAGATGAAAAGTGTCATAAATGAACTAGGAAATAAAATCCCCATGAGTGAAGTAAGCTGAGAGTTTCATTTGTTTCCTTCCTTTTTGATGTCTCACTGCACAGAGCACTTGATTATATAAAGCCAGGGCTTGGCTGCACCTCACAATGGCATTAAGTGGTAAGAGCTTGGAGCCTGGAGCTCACAGGCACAGCATCTGCAAACCCCAGCAGGTACCTCCACCGTGGCAGGCACTGGAGAAGGTGCAGCAGGGTCTGTGCCTGGTTGGGTTCAGATATTGAGAGGCTTGTCATTACATTCTGCCCTGGAGGAGTGACAGCTGACTGCTGCTCTGTGCAGAAAGCCTGAGTGCTCTGCGGAAACAGGCAGGTTAAGGAGCAGTTGCTTTGGTAGAGAGGGAAGTGCCATGCAAGAGACCTTCTGTTCCTGGGTGTGAATTAGTCTGTTCAGATGAGCTGCCATAACAAAGTACCACTAACAGAGGCGGCTTAAACAGCCGAGATTGATTTTCTCCCGGTTCTGAAGGCTGGAAGTCCAAGATCAAGGTTTTGGCCGAGCTGTTTCTTCTGAGGCTCGTCTCCTTGGTTTGCAGATGGCTGCTTCTCCCTGTGTCCTCACATGGCCTTTCTCTGTGTGTGCACTTCCCTGGTGTCTTTGTGTGTGTTCTATTCTCCTCTTCTTAAAAGGACACCAGCCGTGCTGGATTAGGAGCCACCCTAATGACACTGTTTTAATGTAATTACATAATTAAAGGCATTATTTTAAATACAGTCACAATACCTAACACTAAGAGGTAGGACTTCAACTTACAAATTTGAAGAGGAAAGAATTCAGCCCACAACAGAGAATGAGGGTGCCTCTCAATCTTCCCCTGCAGCACGGCTTCAGAAAGCACCCTCTCTGTTCTTCTCAGAGATACTTATTTTCATCATTCAATCAAAAGGGGAAAAAATGCTAATATTTAAAGAGTTTACAGTTGCCAGGTACAATACCAAACATTCCATGTAAGTTATGACAATCACAATAACCTTATAACTGGGGTTTGGTATTGGTTCCATTTATCTTAGGGTTGCAAAATAGATGTTTTTGATATTGTCCACTTTTAAAAAGTTTTTTAACATATAATTGATGTAAAATAAACTCTAGTACCAGTATATAATTTGATAAGCTTATCAAATTTGACATATTTATACACCTTTGATATATTTATTTAATAACATTAGTATATAATTTGATAAACTTATCAAATGTGACCTGTTTATACACCTGGGAATTCATCATCCAGTGAAAAGTCTCCTTGTGTTCCTTGTAATCCCATGTTCCTGCCCCTTCCTACAATCTACCCACTTCATCCTCCGGCAACCACAGGTCTGCTTTCTCTCACAGTATAGTTGTTTACATTTTGTACAATTTTATATAAATGGAATTTGTGGTGTGTACTTTTCTGGTCTGCCTTATTTCCTTCAACATAGTTAATGTTAAAGTCACCCAAATTCTTATACCAATGACTTATGCCAATAAGTCATTCATTTTACTGCTGAGCACTGTTTCATTGTGTAGATATAGTTTGTTTATTTACCTATCAATGCACATTTGGGTTGTTTCCAGTGTAGGCTACCACAAGTTAAGCTGCTATGAGTATTCATGTACAAGTCTTTGTATGACTATATGCTTACATTTTTCTTGAGCAAATTCCCAGCAGTGGAGAGGCTGGATCATATGGACAGTGTATATTAACTGTTTTTTCTTTTTTGCTTTTTTCTTTTTTTCAGAGACAAGAGTCTTCAATCCGTCATCCAGGTTGGAGTGCAGTGACACTATCATAGATCATTGCAGCCTCAAACTGCTGGGTTCCAGGGATCCTCTTACCACCACCTCCCAAGTAGCTAGGACCACAGGTACATGCCACCATGCCTAGATAATTTTTTTAAATTTTTTTCTACAGAAAAACACAGCTCTCGTTGTGTTGTCCAGACTGGTTTCAAGCTCCTGGCCTCAAGCAAGCCTCCTTCCTTGACCTCCCAATATATTAACTTTTATTTATTTATTTATTTATTATTTTTATTTTTACTTTTTTGAGATAGAGTCTTGCTCTGTCACCTGGGCTAGAATATAGAGGTGGGATCTTGGCTCACTGCAACCTTCGTCTCCCAGGTTCAAGCGATTCTCACACCTCAGCCTTCCTAGTAGCTGGGATTACAGGTGTGCGCCACCACTCCTGGCTAATTATTGTATTTTTAGTAGGGACAGGGTTTCACCATGTTGGCCAGGCTAGTACCAAACTCCTGACCTCAAGTGATCCACCCACCTCGGCCTCCCAAAGTGCTGGGATTACAGACGTGAGGCACTGCACCTAGCTCAATATATTAACTTTCTAAGAAATTGACAAACTGTCTGGCAAAGTGGTTGTACCATTTCACATTCTTACCAACAGCATATGAGGGTTTCAATTCCTCCACCTCCTTGCTAAATCTTGATATTATCTGTCTTTAGATTATAGTCATTCTAGTGGGTGGGTAATGGTATTTCAATGTGGTTTTAATTTGCATTTCCTAAATAAATAATGATGTGTTTATTTGCCCATCATTTTTCACTTCTTTGGTGAAATATCTGGTAAGATATTTTTCTATTTTTTATTAGATTGTTTGTTTTATAAATATTTTGTATCTGGATATATAAATCCTTTATCAGACTTATAATTTGAAAGTTATTTCTCCCAATTTGTAGCTTTGCTCTTTATTTTCTTAACAGTGTCTTTTAAATATAAATTTTTAAGTTTGATAAAGATTAATTTATCAAATTTTCCCTTTTGTGGATTGTGCTTTTGGGGTGATATCTAAGAAAATATGTGCCTAACAGAAGGGCAAGCAGATTTTCTTCTATGTTTACCTCTAGAAGTTTTTTTGGTTTATGTTTTGTAAGTAGGCCTATTATTCAGTTTTAGTTGATTTTTGTGTATGACCTCAGGTATAAATTTCTGTTTTGTTTTGCTTTGCTTATGGATATCCAATTGTTCTACCACCACTTTCTCCACTGACATGCCTTTTGCACCTTTGTCAAAAATCAGTTGCCTAATATGTTTATTTCTAGACTCTCTATGCTGTCAAATAATCTATTTGTTATGTAGTATAAGTCGTCTAAATTTGTTCTTCTTTTTCAAAGTTACGTTGACTATTCTAGGACCTTGTATTTCAGCTGGGAAGAGGTGGAGCCTGAACTTGAGAACAAGTGGCCTTCTCTGAGCACCTGAGTTGTTAGCCACTCTGATACTCTGCTTCAAGGAAAACGTGTCTCCTCTTATAGTTGGTAGAGACATGATTACAAACAGAACCACTATCTTCCCCTTCCAAAATAATGGGACAATGTACTCTTCTTGATCTTAAGATATCATCCCTTATCCTGTTTGGGATCTATTTTATGTTATCTTCAATTACTATTTCATTGTCTCCTTAGAAACTCTAAGGAACTATTTCTGTTCCCAATAAAAACACCGCAAATGAAAAATTGTTAGGTCCACTTTTATTCATTAACATAGCAACCAGGAACCAAGAGAAAACCTACGTTGTTACTGGGAAAAATGTGTTTCAAATTTTAAATGCCATGTATGAGCTATAAAGCTAAAGGATTCAACACATAGTTTTTAATATATATATTCTTATTAACGACAAAATTCTGAACTACTTTTCTCCTACTTTCCCAACTCTGTTTAAAATAACTGTACTCTTCTCTTTCTGTCTACAGTATAATTTAACCTCCCACTTGAATACAGAGCATAATTCAATTGAGAGGTGTGTTTATATCACATGAAACACAATAAAGCAGGATGAAGTATTTCTTAAGTCGTTTGCAAATGAATGGCTGCAATATTCCCAGGTTCCTCTCTGCTCTCCTGCAAACTAAAAACAACTATGGCTATTCATTAATATATGGATCCCAAAGGACTTCTTGAGACATTTGAAAGCTGGATAAAATGAGTGTGACCTAATGGAAAATCACAGGGAAAGGTATTAAATGAAAGATGTGTGCTGAGACCCGGAGAGAATTTCAGATGGGGAATAACAGGAACAAACTGTAATCTGATGCCACGATAAGAACTGGATAACAGCAAGATAAAGGAAAAAGAAATGAACTGGGCATCTAGAAAGGGTCAGAGTCATGGCCAAAGTTAGAGCCAAGAATAATACCCAGATCTCCTGACCCCAAATCTGCAGTAGATGACAGAAGAGAAAAATCAACCACAGCTGCACATCTGGTATCTTGGTTCAGCCACAGTTAGGAGCCAGCCAATTCTTAGTCCTTTGTTATAAGAAACTCTTGTTCTGCCACATTAGTATTTTAGGTAGTTATTATGTTACATTTTCCCTTAGTAGCTATTTTCATTATTAAACAAAATATATTTTTGCCACTTTCTTCATATTTAATGCAAGATTACTCATATTTCAGATAATAATAAAATATCCTTGCAAGCTACCCATCTGACAAAGGTCTAATATCCAGAATCTACAAGGAACTTAAAGAAATTTACAATAAAAAAACAAAGAACCCTATCAAAAAGTAGGCAAAGGATATGAAGAAACACTTCTCAAAATAAGACATTTATGTGGCCAATAAACATATGAAAAAAAGCTCACCATGACTGGTCATTAAAGAAATGAAAATCAAAACCACAATGAGATATCATCTCATGCCAGTTAGAATGGCGATCATTAAAAAATCAGGAAACAACAGATGCTGGCAAGGCTTTGGAGAAATAGGAATGCTTTTACACTGTTGGTGGGGGTGTAAATTAGTCCAACAATTGCAGAAGACAGTGTGACAATTCCTCAAGGAACTAGAACCAGAAATACCTTTTGACCCAGCAATCCCATTACTGGGTATATATCCAAAGGATCATAAATCATTCTACTATACAGACACATGCATACTTATGTTTGTTGCAGCACTAGCTACAATAGCAAAGACTTGGAAACAACCCAAATGTCCATCAACGATAGATTGGATAAAGAAAATGTGGCACACGTATACCTCGGAAAACTATACAGCCATAAAAAAGAATGCGTTCATGTCCTTTGCAGAGACATGAATGAAGCTGGAAGCCATCATTCTCAGCAAACTAACACAGGAACGGAAAACCAAACACTGAATATTCTCAACCATAAGTGGGAGTTGAACAATGAGAACACATGGACACAGGGAGGGAAACATCACACACATGGGCCTGTTGGGTGGTGGGGGGAAAGGGGAGAGGGAGCATTAGGACAAATACCTAATGCATGCAGGGCTTAAAGCCTAGATGATGGGTTGATGGCTGCAGCAAACCACCATGGCACATATATACCTATGTAACAAACCTGCACATTCTGCACATGTATCCCAGAACTTAAAGTAAAAAAAAAAAAGTATATATGTGTGTATGTATGTGTGTGTGTGTGTGTGTGTGTGTATATCCTTTCAACATTTTATTAAACAATTATTTAAAAAATCACCTTAAGTTCAGGAAAGTACTGAAAGGAGAGTAAAACTACCAAACCAGAATGGAGGGGAGTGAGCAAAATGAGTGGTAATTCAGAGCTGCTGCTGATCCCGGGCTCTGGGCTCCACCCATCCGCTGCAGGGCTCTAACCATTCACTGCAAGAACACTGCATCCACCTCATTCACGAAGTAAGAGTAAAGATGATTTTATAACCTCATATGGTGGAGAAAGAAGCACTTGACAAAATTCAGCATCCATTCATAGTAAAGATAAATCTCTCAGCAGGTCAGGGAAAGAAAGACCTATGATTAAAAATACATTGCAGTCATGTGTCACTTAACAATAGGAATACAATCTGAAAAATGCATCATTAGGTGATTTCATTGTTGTGTGCACATCATAGTGTGTACGTACACAAACCTAGATGATGTAGCCTACTACACACCTAGGCTCTATGGTACAGCCTATTGCTCCTAAGATACACATCTGTACAGTAGGTTACTGTATTGAATACTACAAGAAATTGTAACACAATGGTGAGCATTTGTTTATCTAAATATATTTAAATATAAAAAGGTACAGTAAAAATATGGTATTGTAATTTTATGGGACCACAGTGATATATATGGTCTATCATTGACCAAAGCGTCATTATGTGGGTTATATGGTGCATGAGTATATGCATAAAAATCTTGTAGCAAGATCAGAAACAAGACAAAAATGCACCCTCTTACGACTTCTAGTTGTTTTTTTTTTTTTTTTTTTTTTTTTTTTGGCAGGATATTACTGTCACCCAGGCTGAAGTGCAGTGGTGTGATCTTGTCTCACTTTAGCTTTGACCTCCCTGGGCTCAGGTGATCCTCCCATCTCAGCCAACAGAGTGGCTGGGACCACAGGTGCATGTCACCACTTCCAGCTAGTTTTTGTATTATTAGTAGAGACAGGATTTCACCATGTTGCCTAAGCTGATTTTGAATTCCTGGGCTGAAGTGATCCACTTGCCTTGGCCTTCCAAAGTGCTGGGATAAGCACCTTTCAGATATGCTTATAGGCATAACTATCATGTCTGGCTCTAGTTCACATTCTACTGGAGATTCTGCCCAGGATAAGAAATGGTAGGCCGGGCGCGGTGGCTCACGCCTGTAATCCCAGCACTTTGGGAGGCCGAGGCGGGCGGATCACGAGGTCAGGAGATCGAGACCATCCTGGCTAACCCGGTGAAACCCCGTCTCTACTAAAAATGCAAAAAATTAGCCGGGCGAGGCGGCGGGCGCCTGTAGTCCCAGCTACTCGGGAGGCTGAGGCAGGAGAATGGCGTGAACCCGGGAGGCGGAGCTTGCAGTGAGCCGAGATCGCGCCATTGCACTCCAGCCTGGGCGACTAAGCGAGACTCTGTCTCAAAAAAAAAAAAAAAAAAAGAAATGGTAATGTAAGAAGGATAAGAAAGGAAGAAAGAAATCCATTGTAGTTCACAGATGATTTGATTTTATTAGGGTTTCTAAATGAGTTTAGCAATATTTCTATATACAAAATCAATATACAAAAATTATTTTATTTCAATAAATAAACAATAATTAAAAGTAATCAGAAACACTATATATAATATCACTAAAATGTTAAAATATCAAATAATAATTCTATAACAAATGTGTAAGATTTCTACAAGACAAATGATAAAACTTTTTTGACATACTTAAAAAGAATTAAATAAAGGAGATATATGTTGATGGGTTGAGAGAATCTATACTTAAAGTTGTCAGTTTTCCCCAAACAAATCTATAGATTCAATGTAATACCACTGAAAATCCAACAAGTTTGTTCAAGTTTGTAATTTGGCAAGTGGACAGTACAATTTTTATGGAAAAGCAAAAATTTTTTAAAGTAGCTGATTCACTTCAAGAAGAACAGGTGAATGGTTTGCTTTTCAGATATAATATTATGTTATAAAGCTTTGATAATGAAAAAATGAATACAGATAAATGAGAGAGTCCAAAAAGAGATTTATCCTTCTATGCATACTTGACTTATACAGGGGTGAAACTGTAGAGCTGTGGGAAAGACACAGATTTCCAATAAGTTGTTCTGGGATCATTGGATAAGCCATAAGGGAAATAAAATAAAATTAGAACCCTGCTTCCCACCATATAAAAGATATCAACTTCAGGTAGATCATAAACCTAAATATGAAGAAAAAGCAATAAAGCTTTCTAAAGTCAATATAAAATAATATCTTTACAAATTTGGATATAAAGTAATTTCTTCAATAAAACAAAAATGTGATCAGCATAAAGACTGATAAATAGAAATAAATTAAAACTAAAGATACCTATTCCCTACAAGGTACCATAAAAATAGAGGGGGAATAAAGCCAGAAAATACATTTGTCATACATGCAAACAAAGGGCTTTTATTTGAAATACATAAAGATTTCCTATAAATCTATAAGAAAAAGACAAGAAAGATAGGCAAGAGTTGTGAAAAGACACTTTATTAAAGATGTTGAATGGTTAATAAAGTTATGAAATTGCATTCAACCTTTAGTCACAAAAGAAATCCAGATTAAAACTAAAATGTGATACTATTTACATGCAGTAAGTCAGCTAAAACTTAGCTGAAAATATCAAGTGTTGGTAATGATGTGGAGCAAATGGAACTCTCATACACAGTTGTTTGTAAGGTCAATTATTTTAACAAACAACTTGGAAAACTGATATTATCTAATAAGACTAAGCCTATGCTAGCCTGTTACCCTGAAATTCTATTCTAAACATATAACCAACAATTATGTACTAATGTTCACCAAAAGACATGTACATCAATTTTATAGCACTATTATTGGCAATATCTGAAAACCAGAAAGTATTAATGTACAAATAAATTGTGGTATTTCCATTAACAGGAACACTTAATAGCAATGAAAATGGAAGAACCCCAGCTACACATAACTGGCAGAGATAAATCTAAAAAATGCACTGCTGAATGAAGAAATAAACACACCAAAATATACATAGTATGATTACATTTCTATAAAACTCAAAAAAAAGACAATTAACCACATTGTTTAGTGATGCAGGCTGATCTAGTAAGGAAGAGGTAATTATTACCATAAAAGGTGGGTAAGAAGGAAATACCGACTGTGAAGAGGCATGAGGGCTTCAGGGTTTCATGTCTTCAGCATGATGCTTCTTGACCCAGGTAGTGGTTACAAGAGAATATATTTATGATATGTTTGTATGCCATTACACAACAACAAAATTTAAAAAAATATTCTTTAATCACCATCTACAATCACTTAAGTGTGTTAGAACCATACAACTAGAAGAGGAACACTTATACATTATAGCTGGGAATGTAACTTGATACAGTCATTATAAAAAGTATGGAGGTTCTTCAAAAAATTAAAAATAGAACTACCATAGAACTTTGCAATCTCGCCTCTGGATATATATCCAAAGAAAATGAAATCAGTATCTTGAACATATATCTACATTTCCATGTTCCTTGCAGCATTATTCACAAAAGCCAAGATATAGAAACAACCTAAGTGTCCATTGATGGATGAACGGATTTTTTAAAAATGATGCATGTGTGTTTGGAGTGTGTGTGTGCACCCATAAAAATGGAATGTTAGTCAGCCATTAAAAAAGGAAATTCTGACATTTGTGACAACACGGATGAACCTGGAGGACATGAGGCCATTATACTAAGTGAAACAAGCCAGATTAAGAAGGACAAATATCGCACTGCATGAGTTCACTTATATGTGGAATCTGAAAGAGTCAATTTCACAGAAACAAAGAGTAGAATAGTGGTTGCCAGTCGTTGGGGGAGGGGAAAATGAGGAAATATTGATCAAAGAGTGCACCATGTCTTAGTTACAAAAGATGAACAAGTTCTGGATATCTAATATACAACACCATGACAACAGTTAACAATACTGTATTGGGTATTTGGAATTTGCTATGAGGGTAGATCTTACGTATTCTTACACATACACAGACAAAAGAAAAGGAAATGGCAACTATGTTAGATATTGGATATGTTCATTAGCTTGATTGCGGGGATGATTTCACAATGTTTTGTATGTCAAAACATCAAGTTATATACCTTAAATATATACAGATTTACTTGTAAATTATACCTCAATAAAGCTGGGGGGTAAAACATGCAACTTGCTTTTGGCTATCTACTTTGAAAAATCTGAATCATCTGATGCTATAAATGGTATGTCTTCCAACTTATCTTGGTGTGATATTTATTTCTATGAATTCTTGGGAGAAACTTTTAATTAAGCTTCATGTTTAACTTATTCATGTAATTAAAATTCCCCCAATCAAATGCAAACTTTTATTCACATTACATGGAGCACAGTGATTGTGATCCTTTGATCTGAATTCTCTGGTGACTAATTTTACTTTTTAGTTCAGGATATGAATTCTTTTTCAGTCTTTAGATCTGTTCCAATTGTTTTGACTTCCTCAGAAGTAACGAACATGTTTATCGTATATCTGTTATTACTCCTTTCCTTTCCATCTTCTCTTATAATATTATTAATTTCTCAATTTCTATCGAATCTAAGATTTCTCAAATATACACTCCATATTATTATATCTGTTCCCATACCATCAGTTCTTTTCTTTACTGCCTCTGGCACAAATTTTGTTTCTACCATTATCCTTTTAATTTTCTCATAATCATTCCTGCTCTCACCTACCTTTTTAAAATTTCTGTCATTTGCTCTCTATGTATTACACCTTTATTGCCTTCAACTGTAGGAGTAAGAATGCCATGTTTTGATGCATTCAATGTAAGGTTTTAAAACATTTTTTTTTTGTTTTCCTACTAAATTATCTTTACACATAAGCTCTTCCCAATATTCAAGATACTCTTGCCTTTCCTGGACTATGCAGTATATTGTCCTAGGCTCCATGTTGGTTTTTTCTCCTTTCTGGGTAAAAGACTATCTTCCTAGATCTACATTTGCTGAGAATCAGGGTATGTGAAATTCCCCCCTTGTCACTGGATTGCTGGAGGTCCAACTGGATGGCAGCTTTATGTAACTATTTCAAGACTTTCCCTAACTCCATTGTTTTAATATAAATTATGCTGAAATCTTTAGAATGCACTGCTATCAATGTTTTTCCTGAGTCAATCCTGCATGCTTTGCTTGAAGGTTTTTGACTCCCAAAATTCAGTGTGCCCGTCGTGAGCCTTTTCCCTCTCCACATACTTCATGCAGCTGTACTTTTGCAGTCTGCAGCCTTTTGCTAGATGCTTAAAAAGAAGGAATACAGGTGTGGCTTGGAGATGGAGTTGGAATATGGGAGAAAAGCAGGAGGTGAGAGAGAATAGCTCTCTAGGTATCTCAAAAAATGCATGTACAGTGGAGAGAGAAATATCTGTTTAATAGAGAGCTTATATTTGTAAACAAGAGGGCAGAGAGTGTATGAGGGAGGGAGGGGTTTTCTAACTACCTTGGAGTGAGCAGATTTCTCATGAGCTTGGAAAATGGACCATCAATTACACTTTTCAATCTAGTTCAATCAATCTAATAGTAGAAATTCCTTCTAGATTTCACAATAGGTTTACTGTTAGTCTTAATTTAGCCTGTTGTGAGTTACTTTAATAGTACAAACATAGCTCATCTTATTGTGCTTCACTTTATTGCCCTTCCTAGATACTGCAATTTTTTACAAATTGCAGGTTTTTGTCGACCCTGCATTGATAAAGTTCATTGGTGCCATTTTTTCCAACAGTATGTGCTCACTTTGGGTCTCTCTGACACGGTTTGGCATTTCTCACAATATTTCGACTTTCTTATGATATTATATTTGATATACCAATCCGTGATCAGTGATCTTTGATATCATTACTGTAATTGATTTGGGATACTGCAAACCTCACCCATAAAACACGGTGAACTTAAATTGATAAAGGTATGTATTCTGACTGCTCCGCCAGCTGGCCATTTCCCTGTTTCTCTTCCACTCCTTGGACCTCACTATTCTCTAAGACACAACAATATTGAAATGAGGCTAAGTAATAACCCTACAATGGCCTCTAAGTGTTCAAGTGAAAGAAAAAGTTGCACGTCTCTCACTTGAAATCAAAAGCTAGAAATGATTAAGCTTAGTGAGGAAGACATGTGGAAAGCCAAGACAGACTGAAAGTGAGGCCTCTAGTGCCAAAGAGCAAAATTGTGAATGCAGTAGAAAAGTTCTTGGAATAAATTAAAGTGCTACTCCAGTGAACACACGAATGATAAGAAAGTGAAACAACCTTATTTCTGATAGAGAAAGTTTTTGTGGTTTGCATAGAAGATCAAACCAGACACAACCTTCCTTTACACTAAAGCCTAATCCAGGGCAAGGGTCTAACTCATTTCAATTCAGTGAAGGCTGAGAGAAGCAAATAAGCTACAGAAGAAAAGATCGAAGCTAACAGAGGTTAGTTTATGAGGTTTAAAAAAAATTACCATTTCCATAACAGAAAAGTGTAAGGTGAAGCAGCCAGTGCTTGTGTAGAAGCTGCAACAAGTTATCTAGATCTAGCTAAGGTTACACCAAACAACACATTTTCAATGTAGATGAAACAGCCTCCCATTGGAAAAAGATGCCATCTAGGACTTTCATAACTAGAGAGGAGAAGTCAATGCCTGGCTTCAAAGATTCAAAAAACAGGATGACTCTCTTATTAGGAGCTAATATAGCTGGTGGCTTTAAGTTGAATCCAATGCTCATTTACCATTCTGAAAATTCTAGGGCCTTTGGGAATTATAGTAAATCTACTCTGCTTGTGTTCTATAAAAGGAACAATAAAACCTTGAGGACAGCATATCTGTTTACACCATGGTTTACTGAATATTTCAAGCCCACTGTCGAGAACTACTGCTCAGAAAATAAGATTTCTTTTAAAATATTACTGCTCATTGACAATGCACCTGGTTTCCTAAGAACTCAAATGGAGATGTACAAGGAGATTAATTGTTGTTTTTATGCCTGCTAACACAACATCCATTCCATAGCCCATGGATCAAGAAGTAATTTAAACTTTCAAGTCTTGTTATTTAATAAATACATTTTGTAAGGCTGTAGCTGTCATAGATGGTGATTCCTCTGATAGATCTGAGCAAAGTAAATTGAAAACTTCTAGAAAGGGTTTACCCTTCTAGATTCCATTAATAACATTTATGATTCAAGAGAAGAGATACAAAGGTAAGCATTAACAGGAATTTGGAAGAAGTAGCTTCCAACCTTCATGGATGACTTTGAGGGGCTCAAGACTTCAGTGGAGGAAGTAACTGCAGATGTGGTGGAAATAGCAAGCAAAACTAGAAAAAGGAGCAGGAAGCCATTATCTTCAGCAAACTAATGCAGGACCAGAAAACCAAAAACCACATGTTGTCACTTATAAGTGGGAGCTGAACAATGAGAACACATGGACACAGGAGAGGAAGAACACATACTGGGTCCTGTCACGGGGGTCGGTTGGGGGGAGGGGGAGGGAGAGCATTAGGAAAATTAACTAATGCATGCTGGACTTAATACCTAGGTGATAAGTTAATAGGTGCAGCAAACTACCATGGCACACGTTTACCTATGTAACAAACCTGCACATCCTGCACATGTACCCTGGAACTTAAAATAAAAATTAATTTTAAAAAAGAAGTAGAGCATGAAGATGTGACTAAATTGCTGCAATCTCATAATAAAACTTCAAAGGATAGGGGTTATCTCTCATGGATGAGCAAAGAAAGTGGTTTCTTGAAATGGAATCCATTCTTGGTGAAGATGCTTTGAACATTGTTGAAATGAAAACAAAGATTTAGAATATTAAATAAACTTAGTTGAGAGTGAGAGGGTTTGAGAACATTAACTATAATTTTGAAAGGAGTTCCACTGTGGGTAAATGCTGTCAAACAACACTGCATGCTACATAGAAATCTTTCATGAAACTAAGAGTTAACTGATGCAACCAACTTCATAGTTGTTTTATTTTAAGAAATTGCCACAGCCACTCCAACCCTCAACAACCACCACTCTGACCTGTCAGCAGCCATCAACATTGAGGCAAGATCCTCCACCGGCAAAAAGATTATGACTTACTGAAGGCTCTGGTGACCATTAGCAGTTTTAGCAATAAAGTGTTTTTAAATTAAGGTATTTCATTTTTGTAGACATAATGCTATTGCATAATAATAAACTACAGGATCATATATACATAATTATTATCTGTATGAGGAAACCAAAAGATTTTTGTCACTCACTTTATTGTGATATTCACTTTATGGTGGTTGTCTGGAACAAAACTCACAATATCTCCAAGATACGCTTGTTATTTAGATAGAAACTGGAAATAACTCGCTTTAAATATTTTTTAAAATAAAATATTCATTTTAAAATATCATTTAACCTTATAGAACATAAAATGCTGGGAAGATGGTAAACTCAGCTAACAAAGAAACAATTTTGCTTTCACATATTGAAAAATGCAGCTTTAATTAAATATACGTTATAATGCAATTTATGTTTGAGCTCAAAGGAAAAAGGAAAACTCACAAGTAATTAAAAAGAAGAAACTTAGAGAAGAATGGTAAGCTAGCAGGTCAAAATCATAGTGGCCCTGCAAAAATACTGTATAGTGTATTGGACAAAAGAGCCACAAGTTTGCGTTTCACAGTGTGCATAAGGAGAGCTTATGTGATGTTTTGCACACACGAGGCAGGATGCTGGAACTGACACACCTCAGTGATTGTAAAATTAGAAGTAGTACACCCACTGAGGCAGGATAGATAGTCAAGACAGTAACTATGCCCTTGGGATGCAGCAACCTTAACCATAAATACAATAAGCTCCAGCATTTGCATGGTAGTCAAGCTCATTCAAGCAAAACTCTCTCCAACAGGGATTTCTCCTGTAGAGACCATGTGCATTTTGATTTTACTTGTCCTTGGACTGACCCTTTGTTCATTTAGACATGTGATGTATGAACAAGCACGTAAAGCTACTGCACATGTGCAGCCAAAGAACCACCCGTAACATGCTTACCAGCAACACTCTTTCCCACTCCCTTACAAATAACCAGGGAAGCCTCCCATAAAGAGATCTCCCTGGTGCCATCTTTGCTGTCTCATCCTTCAAAGCACCCTACCCTGAATCCTCTCTCAGGGTGTACTGTCTATTCTGCATGTAACTTTCAGAGTATTATTTCTCCTTTGCAACAAATTGTTCTATGTTGCATCTCCTTTGCTGTGTGTGTCTTAAATTCTTTTAAACTAAGAAGGTAAGAACCAAAGTTTCACAACAGCTATCAACACCACTATCTTAGAACCAGAAAAACCAAAATGTGTCTCAGGAGCGGTATCTGAAAACATAAAGGGAAGAAAACACATCAAACCAAAAATTAATTTTTCAAAATTTAGCATGGAAAACTAAAAGATGAACTTTTTGTTAGGTAATAGAACCCACGATAGGTAAAGCTGTAAAGCCTAAGTTTGCCCTATCAATATGAAATTCAAATCTCCAAAATGACAAATGAATTCAATAATTGGTTCTAGACCAATAAATCCCCCAGACTACCTGGAAATTAAAAACACACACACAAAATTAAAAAAAAAAAAAAAAAACACTTTGTAACCACATGTCTATAACCAGATACCTGGTTACAGACCAAGGTATCTGGGACCAGATACTTTGAGAATAAAACAATGACTATAAACATAAACTTAAAATTAAAAAAAAAAATACACCACAAACCACGAGGACATGATCCTCCATAAGGAAAATACTGACAAGAATATTTGATCCCTAAGTACTTAAAATAATAGAAAATTAGACTCTATAAGATAGTATATTCAAAAGAAATACAGAGATGAAAGAAGAGAAAATATAAGATAAACTGTATGGGAGACTATGGAAGAGAACTAGCAACATTGAAAGTTACACACACACAATTTTTTTAGAGAAATTAAACATTTGATGTGTGGACACAGCTGGAGATTGAATTGGGCAGCTGGAAATTAAAGCTGAGGAAATACTAAGAATGCAATACATACTAATAAAGCAATAGAAAATATACAGCAAAGCTTATCAAATATGGATGATAGAAAGAGATATCTAACATATACTTAATAAATGTTCTACTACAATATTAGGGAGAATGTTGAAGAGTCAACATTTGAAATAATAATGTCTGAGGATTTCTAGAATTGGTGAAAAGTGTAAGTCCTCAGGTTAAAACTGTGCCCCAACATAATCAGAATACACACACACACACACACACACACACACACACATATATATATATATATATATATATATTTTTTTTTTTCCCTGTGTTCCCATTTTCAGCCAGAAGTCGGGCCAGGGATTCCCTGGTGGCCCATGTCACCCAAAGAACACAGTGACACCCAGCAGCCGGCAACTTTTCCACGGGGAGTCTGAGTGGGAAGAAAGGGGCCTGGGGCAACTAGAATGGGTTTGTAGGACTTAGAAAAGGGTGACATCTCCTCAAAATACACGACAGGTCCCTTTCATGGGATGAAGGGAATGTTGCCTGCCATACTACCACGAACTATGAAAAGGCCAGAAGGGCCACAGCACAAGCCAGCACTCGTGAAGGCGGCGGGTGCACCACGCAGGCGGTACAGAGCTCTTCCCTAAGCGGGACCCACAGTCCGGAGTGTGGCCGCAGCCCCGAGCAGAGCTGATGCAGGGACTCCAAGAGCAGCCTCCCTCCAGGTTCATTCCTGCTGCACCCAAAGCACAGGCTGGCTGGTGTTCTGAGGACTTGTGACGTCAGCCCCACGCACTGTGCCCCAACATCATTAGAATACCAAAATATGTATGTTTTCTTTCTTTCTTCATGTTTTCAGCAGGATCTGTATATCCACACCTAGACACATTGCCCTGGAATCACAAAACCCCAAAGACAAGCAGAGAATCAGAAACAGGCAAATAGAAAAGGCAGAATATTGGCAAAGAATTAACTTAGACCTATCCTCAGCAAAAATAGAAGTCAAAAGGAAATGCATTCATATTATCCAAATACTGAAGGAAAAATAATTCCTTTAGGAATTTTATTCCCAGATTATCATTTAAGAAGGCATGGTAGACATTTGCAGACAGACTGAACAATTCATCACACCTTACTGAAAGAAACAATAAATGATGTACCTCACTAAGAGTAAAACTGAATCCAGAAGGAGGAAGAGATCTATAAGAAACAATTATGAGGCAATAAATTGGTAAACATTTGCATATATTAAATATTTATCAACTGAAAACTACAGAAATTATAATGACTATTTTAGTACTTAAGTACTAAAACTAAACAGGAATTAAAATACTGTGTAACAACAACATGACAGATACTAGTATAAATGCATGTAACAATAATCACAAAAATTAAAAACATTAAACTTTCCATTTGAAAAAAGAAAAGTGACAGATGAATCTTCTTAATTCTAAAAGTTTAATTGCATGTCTTTTATCAGATGATCTTCCATAATAATGACTCAGAAGCAATAAAGTTAAAAGACAAAAAAGATAAAGCAAAAGTCAACTATAAGACACCAGACACTGCAATATTAACAAACATAACTAAATAAAAATAGTATAATAAATATGTTTTCTTCATTATCAGGTTCTAAATTACAATTTTAAAACATATAAATCAAGAATTAGCAAAATTCTAGTAAGTTGTGATGTAATCATAATAGTAAACTTTATCAACTGAGATATCTCAAAAACTAAACTAGTCAGAAATGTTTTCATAAAGTAAGTGATGATATAGATCAGGATATCACCAACGAATATAGAATTCTACATTCAAAAATTAGATAATAAATAGGTATTTGTAAAGATCTTCCTTCTGAGGAAACAGAGTGGGAAACAGGATAAATATTGAGGTTCTGGATGTATCTCTAATATTTTACTTTTTTAAAAAATAGAAAATATAGCCAAATGTTGATTTCTGTAAGTCTGTGTGGTGAGTACACAGATGTCTGTTATTGTTCCATATTTTTCAAACTATGTGTGTGTCTGTGTATATATGTATATATGTATGTGTATATATATATATATTTATGCGTATATACATATAAATATACATATATTTTTTCAGATAGGGCTCTGTCGCCCAGGCTGAAGTCCAGTGCTGTGATCATGGCTCACTGCAGCCTCAACCTCTCAGACTCAAGCAATCCTCCCACCTCAACCTCCCGAGTAACTGGAACTACAGGCACTTGCCATCACGCTCAACTACTTTCCTTTTTTTATTTTTTGTAGAGGTGGGGTTTTCCTATGCTGCTCAGGCTGGTTTTGAACTCCTGGCCTCTAGTGATCCTCCCACCTGGGCCTCCTAGTATTGGGATTAGAGGTGTGAGCTACCGTGCCCAGCCTCAAATGATATATTTTTTAAAAAGATTAGCTTGATTTGGAAAGAAGGAAGAAAGAGAAGCATAAGACCCAAAAAAGTTAGTATAGAAGGAGCAAAGTTCTATTGTTGTGTAACAAGTTATTACAAGTGTAATGGCTTGAAACAATGCTGATTTATCTCACAGTTAGGGTATCTGCCCAGGGTATCACACTTAAGGCGCTGACTGGGCTGTGTTCTTATCTAGAAGCTCTGGGGATGAATTCACTTTCTTTTTTTTTTTTTTTTTAATTTTTTTTATTATTTATTTATTTATTTATTATTATTATTATACTTTAAGTTCTAGGGTACATGTGCATAACGTGCAGGTTTGTTACATATGTATACTTGTGCCATGTTGCTGTGCTGCACCCATCAACTCATCAGCACCCATCAACTCGTCATTTATATCAGGTATAACTCCCAACGCAACCCCTCCCCCCTCCCCCCTCCCCATGATGGGCCCCCGTGTGTGATGTTCCCCTTCCCGAGTCCAAGTGATCTCATTGTTCAGTTCCCACCTATGAGTGAGAACATGCGGTGTTTGGTTTTCTGTTCTTATGACAGTTTGCTAAGAATGATGGTTTCCAGCTGCATCCATGTCCCTACAAAGGACACAAACATCCTTTTTTATGGCTGCATAGTATTCCATGGTGTATATGTGCCACATTTTCTTAATCCAGTCTGTCACTGATGGACATTTGGGTTGATTCCAAGTCTTTGCTATTGTGAATATTGACATTCTGGGTGTTGGAAGGACTCAGTTCCTTACAGTTGTAAGACTGAGGCCTTTGGACTGAGTTTTCTCTTTGTGCCTAGAGGCTACCCACCATTCCCTGCCTTGTGGCACCTCCTTTCCAAAACCAGCAATGGAGAATATCCACTGCAGAGAATCCTCTGCATGCTTTGAATCTCTTTCACTTACTTCTTCTGCCTCTGGGCTCTAGATGTACTTCTAAAGTGGTGGTCCTCAACCTTTTTGGCATGAGGGATTGGTTTCATGGAAACCAGTTTTTCCACAGATGGCAAGGTGGAGAGAGAGAGAGTTTTGGGATGAAACCATTTCATCGCAGATTATCAGGCATTAGAGTCTCATAAGTAGCACACACGTAACCTAGATTTCTCACATGCGCAGTTCACAACAGAGATCACACTCCTATGAGAATCTAATGTTGCTGCTGACCTAACAGGAGGCGGAGCTCAGGCAGTAATGTTCTCTTGCCAGCAGCTGTGTGGCCCGGTTCCTGACAGGCCATGGACTGATCTGCAGGCAGGGAGTCGGGGACCCCTGTTTTAAAGGATTCACATAATTAGGTTAGGCCTACTTGAGTAATCTTTTAATTACCTGAAAGAAAACCGATTCGTAACCTTAAATACATTTTGTCATTTAATAGAAAATAAAAATAGGATTGATATACCATTGAATGCATGAGTTCTGCTCACATTTTATAAGGAGGGAATTATAGAAGGAAAGGGGTTATTGGGTGTCATTGTGGAATTCTGCCTACCACAGAGGGTATTCTCAGCTGCTCACATGGAGAATGAAGGAATAACTTGGATGTGGATGTCAGGGGAGGTAGGGACACTTGAGAAGGAAGGTAACTTGGCATATAGGGATTTTCTAAACCAGTTTATTGTGAACTACGACAAACAAAAATGTATAAAATATAAGTACAACTGAATGAATTGTTATAAATTACCAAAAACTTCAAAACAGATGACAGCCCACAACTCAGAAAACTTCCATATGCTCCTTTTAATAATAAACTTTTTCCCCTAAAACATCGCTATCCTGACTTATGTTAATCACTTTTCTGCTTTTCCTTATTATTTTACTAAGTGGTATGCATGCATAACAACTATGGTTTAATTTTATTGCTTTTCTTTTTAAGTTTTATTTTAGTTTTAAACGGACAAATTATAATCGTATATACTTATGGAGTACAATATGATGTTTGGATATATATATTCATTGTGAAATGATAAAATCAAGCTAACATATCCCATTTTGTTACTTTTTGAATGTCAATAAATAAAATTATACTTTATTTATTCATCGCACCTGACTTTTTTCTATCACCATCATATCCAGAATATCAATTTATGCTATTGCATGTGGCCATCACCCTGTTCATTGTATTGCAACACAATATTTCATTATACAGATATATTACAAATTACCCATCCATTCTACCACGGATGGGCATTTGAGTTATTTTAAACTAATACTATAAATATTCTTACACATGGCTCAGGAACATTATGCACATTATTTCTCAAATTTTAATCAATGAGGATTTTTACGGCATAGGATATGCCTTTGTGGAAATTTAGCAATTATTGCCAAACCATAGTCTAAATTGGTTGAATCAAATTATGCTCCCAATGGGTATATGAAGGTCGTTTTGTGCCATACACTCACCAATAGTTGGTTTTGTTAGTTTTGTCTTTATTTGTATTTTTAAACCAACCCAATAGATGTACCTTACTGCAGTTTTAGTTTATTTTATTGACTACAAATAAGGTTGAGAAACTTATCATATGGTTATTAGCCATTTGAATTTTATTTTTTGTTAAGTGCCTTTCAAATCCTTTGCTCATTTTTTCTGTTGTGCTGATTGTCTTCTTACTGATTTGGAACACGTGTTTATATACCCTAGCTATAAACTCCTCGTGTATCATGTATATAAGTACTATATTTACACCCATATCAATGTATGCACACATATATTATGTCTGTAGTTTATGGAAGTAAAATTTCAATATAAAATTAACCATTTTAAAGTGAACAGCTCAGTAGCATTTAGTACATTCACCAAGTGGTGCAATCGCTACCACTAATTCCAAAGCATTTCTGTCACTCCAAAGTAAAATTCATTATCCATCAAGCAGTTTTCCCCATCTATCCCTCCCACAGCCCCTAGCAACCACCAATCTGTATTCTGTCCCTATGGATTTGTCTACTCTGGATGATTTGTATAAATGAAATCATACAATATGTGACATCCTGTATCTGGTTTCTTTCACTTAGAATAACTTTTCAGAGATTCATCTACATTTAGCATGTGCCAGTGCATCATTCTTTTTATGAATCAATAATATATCATTGTATGGATATAAAATTTGTTTATTTATCTTTTGATAGACATTTGTGTTGCTTTCACCATTTGGCTTTTGTGAATAGCACTTCTGTGAACACACGTGTACATGTACTTGTTTGAGTACTCATTTTCAGTTTTCTGGGATATACTTGGGGTGGAATTGCTTATGTCATATGGTAATCCTATGTTTAACTTTTTTTGAGGATCTGCTTGCTCTTGGTTATATCGTACTGTAAATTTTTTCCTTCACTCTATGGCTTATATTTAACTCTTTTAATGGTGTCTTTTGATAAACAGTTATCAACTTTAATATAGTCACATTTATGGCCAATGATTTTTAAATCCTGCTTAACAAATCTTTTTCTAACTTATTTAGGAAAGTATTCACCTATATTAACTCTGAAGAGCTTTGGTGTGGCTTTTCATATTTAAGTGTACATTTCTCCTGGAATTGATCCTTTTCATATGGTGTGAAATATGGGTCAATTTTTATTTCTGCCATATGGATATCCAAATATACCAGCTCAATTACTTAAATAGACCATCTTTTCCTCCACTGCTCTTCATCACCACTTATGCTATAAACAAGTGTTCATACATGCATGTATCTGTCTCTAGGCTCTCTATCATATTCCTTTTTTTTTCATTTATTCTTGTTTCCATAAGGCATAGAAGAAGAAAAAAGCATCTTTCAACAGAAGCAAGAATATGAGTATAGACTTAATGCAAGAATGACTCTTTTGAGGGTAAAGAAGTAAGATGCTGTTGCCTTTCTACTTACCATGGTTCTCATCTCACTCTCATCTTACTCGGAATAAAAGAAAAATCTTACCATGGTGGGATGGATTACATTGCTGGTCCCAATTCTGTACTTCACAGTAATAGAACTATGCATCCACACCTTTGTTATGGTCTCAAGCGCAGCTGTCATTGACTTTAAGCTTTTCCAAATGACTTGCTTAGGCCAATGGGATATTAGCAGATAAGATGCAAGTAGAAGCTTTAAATGAACTAGTATAGTTGCACTTACTCTCCTTGGACTCTGCGATATGCTCTGTGAAGGACATGCCCTAGGTAGCCACTGACCATTCAGCCTAGATCCCAGATTAAACATATATGGAGCCAACCTGGAGCCAAGGTCAGCTCACCCACTGCCTGAAAAAACAATCACCAAGCCAAGTCCAGTAAAGAGCAGATGACTCACAGTCAACCTGAAGACCTATAGCAATAACATAAATGACTGTTATAAGCCACTGAGGGAATTATTGAAAAAGACAGTGGAATGATTAATTACTCCATTCCAAAAACATGTATTGAACACACATTACAGCAGGGCACTGTATTAGGTAATTCGGGTGATACACAGCTAAACACCATCGTGTTCCTTCTTTCAAAATGTTTGTGGTATTGTAAGGAAAAACTGATTATTTTGCTTCACCAGTAGGGATTGAGGAGAGTAATTTTGGAAGCAGAGTTGGTTAGAAAGAAATCTAGGCAAGAGATGATGTAGGCTTTGAGATAGGACAGTGGTAGTGGGAACATATTAATTCAATACACAGAGCACATCTACTCATCAGACACTCTGCAATGTGCTGTCAATAAAAAGATAATGTAGATATGATTTCTGAGCTTCAGAAACTTACAATCTAGTGGAGTAAAGCAAGTTAAAGAGCAAGTGCAATAGGATAAAGAAATGCCATTATACAGAAATTTTCAGTTTTCTATTTAAACAGACAAAGGACCTTTTTATTTATTCATTCCTCCTTCCAACAATAAATAGTAAATAGCTAGAATATTCCAGGCACCATAAATTGCTGATTTTGAGGGATTAGTAGGAGTTCTTCAGTAAGAAAAAATGAAGAAGATGAGGTGTTCCATGTGGTGGATACAGCACTACAGAGGCCAGGGCATGACAAGGCGTGTTGAGCTTGTTGAAGGGTTTTTGGTTCAGTTTGATCCAAGCAATGAGTTCTAAGGCTGGATATAGGTTAAATCAAGTCAAAAAACATAAAATAACTTTTTATTTTATTATTTTATACTTATCTATGATAGTAGTGAGGTGTTGTTAAAAGATTTTTAGGTGGGAAAGAATTGTGGTTCCCAAGGATCATCCTGGTGGCATCTCTGACAGTTGTCACAGTCAAAATGGAGTCACTTGTGTTAACAACAAAACCAACAAAATCAAAAAAAAAAAAAGAAAAGAAACCTGACAAACAAACCCAGGAAGACCATAAAGAGAGGGTTCTCATGCAAAAATGCTTGTTAACAAAATCACAAAACGCTCTGCAGAAACCATAAGTTTTGCACAAAGTTAATTGCAACCTTACACAGAAAAATATTTCTTGGAGGACTTGTGCCCAGCAACTGCCTCTCCAACCTCGGACTAGTTCCACCCTTGTTATTGATCCATGTAGCCAAAGATAATTATCTGAAGACAATTATGTAATCCTACTCAGTTTTGTTTTAAAAACTTTTTCCTTCTTTTTACCTCCCTGAACACTTGAATAGTTTACTATGGTATGTGTATTCCCATTGCAGTGTCCATTCCTGAATAAATATCATTTTCTTTTAGAGAGCCTCTCTTTGTTTATTATTTCGGTTGACGCAGTGTTGAGAATGGGCTGGAAGTAGAAAGTTTTAGAAGCAGGGAGACTGAAGGTGGTTGCTATTTTCCAGTGCCTTTGGAGTTAGAGGAGAGGTAAAAGATACTTTTTCTTGTGTTTGTTTAACTTCTTTTTTAATTAAAACAAATCGTGGTTATACAAGCACATTTTGTGTTATATCCACTTCTATGGACAAGAATGGTACCTGACACATTGTAGGTGCATGATAAATATTTTTAACAAGACAATAAGGATAGGATTTGTTATGAAGTTAAGTTATGAAGCACAATAAAATGAATACTACTAAAACTCCTATCTATCCTAAGAATTAGAACCTAATTAATATGACTGAAGCTACTTTCGTGTTAATTTCTGGTCTCATTCACCTACCTCCTCCAGAGATAATTACTATCCTATCAATTTTACACATGCACATATATTTTATATTAATATATATCTTATTTTATGATTATACTATATATAGATACTAAATATGTAAATATACATAAATATATAAATAATGTATTTCACTTTTGATTCAATTTGTACATTAGAAAAAAATAGTTGTGTCAATAAGCACATGAAAAGGTGCCCAACATCATTCGTCATTAAAGAAATACAAATTATAACCAAATGAAAATTTCACACATACTAGGGTGGCTCAAATAAAGCAGACAACAGCAAGTGCTGCTAAGGATGTGGAGAAATAGGAACCTTCACATACTACTGGTAAGATTTTTAAATGGTATGGCCACTTCGAAAAATAATTTGGCAGTTATTTAAAATGTTAAATGCAATTACCTTATGATATGGCTTCGCTCTGTGTCCCCACCCAAATCTCATCTTGTATCTTCCATAATTCCCATGTGTTGTGGGAGGGACCTCGTGGGAGATCATTGAATCATGGGTCTTTCCTTCCTGTGCTGTTCTCATGATAGTGAATGGGTCTCATGAGATCTTATGGTTTTAAAAATGGGAGTTTCTCTGCACAAGCCCTCTCTTTGCTTGCTGCCACCCATGCAAGATGTGACTTGCTCCTCCTTGCCTTCCACCATGAATGTGATGCCTCCCCAGCCATGTGGAACTGTAAGCCCAATAAACCTCTTTCTTTTGTAAATTGCCCAGTCTTGGGTATGTCTTTATCAGCAGCATGAAAATGGACTAATACACCCTATGACCAGCAATTCCATTTATAGGCATATATCCAAGAGAACTGAAAAATGTACATCAAAACCAAAGTTTTTCACAAAAGTTCATAACAATAGTATTATTAATATTCCTAAAGTACAAATAACCCAGATTTCTATCTGATAAATAAATGAAATATGTTATATCCATATAATGGATATGACAGCAATAAAAAGTAATGAAATATTGGTACCTGTTAAAACATATATATATATATATATATATATATATATATATTTTTTTTTTTTTTTTTTTTTGAGACAGGGTCTTGCTTCATTGAAAAGGCTGGAGTGCAGTGGCATGATCATGGCTCACTTCAGCTTCAACCTTCCTGGCTTAAGCAATCCTGCTGTCTCATACCCCCAAGTGGCTGGGACTACAGGTACCTGGCACCACACTCAGCTACTTATTTTAAAGTTTTTATGTAGAAACAAGGTCTCCCTATGCTGCCCAGTGAGGTCTTGAATTCCTAGGCTCAAGTGGTCCTCCTGCCTTGGCCTCCCAAATGCTGGGAATTACAGGCATGAGCCACTGTGCCCAGGCTAATATATATAAATCTTGAAGATATTATACTAAGTGAAAAAGGTAAGACTCAAAAGGTCACATATTATATAATTCCTTTAAAGAAATGTACAAAATTGGCAAATCCACAGAGACGGCAAATAAAGTAGACTAGTGGTTGTTAAAAGATGGGGAGAGAGAAAAAGAATAGTGACTGATAGATAATGAGGTATCTTTTGGGGACTGTGGGGTCCCCCAGGTCCCCTACCTCCCCATTTACCTTTCAGCCAACTACGTGTTTTCCCCTGCAGGCTTGAACCCAAGCCAGGGCCTTGAACATTCCCAGGCACTGATAAAGGTGTTTAGATTGTTTCTCAAAACATTAAAAGATCAAGCATGTTACTAAACACATAGAAACTAGCCCCAGCCCTGAGCTACATTCCTTAAACTTCCATATAAACCAAGCTTGTCCAACTCACAGCCCGCGGGCCACAGGCAGCCCAGGACTGCTCTAAATGCGGCAACACAAATTTGTAAACTTTCTTAAGACATTATGATTTTTTTGTGTGATTTTTTTTTTAACTTATCAGCCATCGTTAGTGTTAGTTTATTTTATGTGTGGCCCAAGACAATGTTTCTTCTTCCAATGTGAAGCCAAAAGATTGGACATCCCTGATATAAACTCCATAACCCCATCTTCTCATTACTGATATACCAGGGTAGAGCATCTCTTTTCTTGCTATCTGTTGCGAGGACTCTACAGCCCTCTGTATGTTAAGTTCCCATAATAAATGCTTTGTGTTATTCACCTTAGCATTTAGTGCTGCTTTCTTTGGAATCCCAATCAGTCTCGTCTCAAGACAGTTTGGGCATTTAGGGACATCCCTTGCAGGAACACCCCAGCTGCCATTTTAGAGTAACTCTGGGCATAGGTTCAGCAGGACAGAAGAGGGATGATGAAAATGTTTTGCAACTAAATAGTGGTAATGGCTGCACAGCTCTGTGAATTTACTAAAAACCACTGAATTGTACACTTTCTTTTTTTTTTTTTTTTTTTTTTTTGAGACAGAGTCTCACTCTGTCGCCCAGGCTGGAGTGCAGCGGCATGATCTTGGCTCACTGCAACCTCCACCTCCCAGGTTCAAGCAATTCTCCTGCCTCAGCCTCCTGGGTAGCTGAGATTACAGTCACATACCACCACGCTCTGATAATTCTTGTATTTTTAGTAGAGACGAGGTTTTCACCATGTTGTCCAGGCTGGTCTAGAACTCCTGACCTCAAGTAATCCATCCACCTCAGCCTTCCAAAGTGCTGGGATTACAGGTGTGAGCCACCGTGCCTGGCCTGAATTGGACACTTTTAAAAGGTAAATTTTATGGTATGTAAACTATATATCAATAAAGGTATTATAAAAATAATAGCAGTCTGTATTAGTCTTAAGAAATTTGTTAGGGCTAGGTATAGTGACTCACACCTATAATCCCAGCACTTTGTGAGGCCAAGGCAGGTGAATCACTTGAGGCCAGGAGTTTGAGACCAGCCTGGCCAACATAGTGAAATCCCATCTCTACTAAAAATACAAAAATTAGCCAGGCATGGTGGCACATTTCTGTGATCCCAACTACTCAGGAGGCTGAAACATGAGAATCGCCTGAACCTGGGAGGCAGAGGCTGTAGTGAGCTGAGACTGTGCCACTGCCCTGCAGCCTGGGCAGCAGAGTGATACACTGTCTCAAAAAAATAAATAAATACATAAATAAATAAAAATAAAATACACAAAAGAATGAAATTTGTTTTTTTTCATTTACAATTGTATTATTAAGATTTATCTGTGTTGTCGCATATGTATATATTTATTTTCTCTGCTATGTAATATTCCATTATGTAAACATACTTTATTCATTCATTCCCCTATCAATAGCATTAGTCTTGCATACCATTATAAACAACACAGCTATGAAAGTTACTCTATATATAGCCTTCCAAACTAACCAGTACACATCAAGGATACAATCACAAGGTCATCAGTATGCACATTGGTTACTTAAAAAATACCATTGGCTGGGTGTGGTGGCTCACACCTGTAATCCCAGCACTTTGGGAGGCTGAGGCAGGTGGACCACGAGGTCAGGAGATCAAGACCATCCCGGCTAACACTGTGAAACCCTATCTCTACTAAAAATACAAAAAGAAATTAGCCAGGTGTGGTGGCAGGTGCCTGTAGTCCCAGTTACTTGGGAGGCTGAGGCAGGAGAATGGCATGAACCAGGAGGCAGAGCTTGCAGTGAGCCGAGATCGCGCCACTGCACTCCAGCCTGGGTGACAGAGTGAGACTCCATCTCAAAAAAAAAAAAAAACCATCAAATTGTTTTCCAAGGTGGCTACACCACTTTACACTCTAAGAGTATAGAAGAATGCTAATTGCTCCACACATAGAATAATAGTTCTTAAGTTTGACAATCTATTGGATTTAAAATATTTTCAATAAGGTGTACACCTTATACAAAAATTAACTCAAGATGGATTAAAGACTTAAACATAAAACCGAAAACCATAAAAACCCTAGAAGAAAACCTAGGCAATACCATTCAGGACACAGGCATGGGCAAAGACTTCATGACTACAACACCAAACGCAATAGCAACAAAAGCCAAAATTGACAAAAGGGATCTAATTAAACTAAAGAGCTTCTGCTCAGCAAAAGAAACTATCATCCGAGTGAACATGCAACCTACTACTAAATGGGAGGAAATGTTTGCAATCTATTCATATGACAAGATCTAATATCCAGAATCTACACGGAACCTAAGCAAATTTACAAGAAAAAAAACAACCCTATGAAAAAGTGGGCAAAGGATATGAACAGACACTTCTCAAAAGAAGACATGCATGCGGCCAACAAACATAAAAAAATATGCTCATCATCACTGGTCATTAGAGAAATGCAAATCAAAACCACAAAGAGATACCATCTCATGCCAGTTAGAATGGTGATCATTGAAAAGTCTGGAAACAACAGATGCTGATGAGGATGTGGAGAAATAGGAAAGCTTTTACACTATTGGTGGGAGAGTAAATTAGTTCAACCATTGTGGAAGACAGTGTGGTGATTCCTTAAGGATGTAGAACCAGAAATACCATTTGACCCAGCAATCCCATTACTGGGTATATACCCAAAGGATTTCAAATCATTGGGCTATAAAGACACATGCACATATATGTTTATTGAAGTGCTCTTTACAATAGCAAAGACTTGGAACTAACCCAAATGCCCATCAATGATAGATTGAATAAAGAAAATGTGGCACATATACACCATGGAATACTATGTAGCCATAAAAAAAAGAATAAGTTCATGTCCTTTGCAGGGACATGGATGAAGCTAGAAAACATCATCTTCAGCAAACTAACACAGGAATAGAAAACCAAACACTACATGTTCTCACTTATAAGTGAGAGTTAAACAGTGAGAATACATAGACACATGGAGGGGAACATCACACACTGGGGCATGTTGGGGGGTGGGGGACAAGGAGAGGGAGAGCATTAGGACAAATACCTAATGCATGTGGGGCTTAAAATCCAGATGACGGGCTGATAGATGCAGCAAACCACCATGGCACATGTATGCCTATGTAACAAACCTGCACGTTCAGCACATGTATCCCAGAACTTAAAGTAAAATTTTAAAAATACAAAAATTTAAAAAGATATTTTCTATTCCTAAATTGTGTTTTCCTGATCACTAATGAAGTTGAGAATATTTATACATTTATATTTTTTCTTTAGTGCTTCATGTTCTCTGAAATACTTATTTGTCTATTGGGTTTACATATTTTTATTATTGACTTTTTAGGAGTTATTTAGGTATTCTGAACTATAATGCTTTTTAAATAAGTGTTGCAAATAAATCTTCCTAGTATGTGGCTTGTTTTTTTATTTACTTTATGGTATAATTTAACAAACAGCAGTTCTTAAACTTACATTTAGTATAACTTAAATTTAGTATAGTCATTTATTAAAATATTGTCCACTATAGTTAATGCTTTTATGTTTTAAGAAATCTGCCCGTACTCAAAGGTCATGATATTTAATCTATGTTTTTCTGTATTTTTTCCCAAATGTTTAAAGGCTTGCAATTCATTTTTAAGCCTATTTCAGCTGAAACTGAATTTTGTGCAAGACATGAGATAGAAATCCAATTTTATTTTCTTCCTAAGTATAATCAACTACCCCATCACCACCTACTACACATACTATAGTAAGTTACAATGCCTATTCTTCCAAACATTGAGCTTCCATATGTCCTTAGGGGTTTGAGGCTCTCTCTTGAGGTTATTTGGCTAATAAGTCAATTCTTGACCTAATACCATACTTACTTAAATACTATAAATTTGTGTTATTATGATCCTAGCTACGTTGACTATTGAGTGCTTGAAATGTGGGTAGTCTAAAATGAGATAAATTCTGTAAATGTAAAATATATACTGTTTTTTAAAGACTTTTGAATAAAGTATATTTTTTTTACTTATTTTTATATTGATTACATATTGAAATAATATTTTCAATATATTGGGTTAAATGTGTTATTAAAATACATATTATCCATTTGATTCATATCAGCTTTTTGCTTTTAATGTGGCTGCTAGATAATTTTAAATTACATGTGTAGCTTGTATTACATTTCTATTGAGCACCCCTGCTACAGATTTATATTATCTTAATATTAATATCAAGAGCAAACATCCCAGATCAGGAGTGGGTTGCCTATTCTTGACTTTTTGTTCTGTTATATTAATTTTAGATTAACCTCATAATATAGCATTAAAATTCCTTTTGGAATTATGATGGAAATTGCATTGAATCTATAGGTAAATTCTGGGAGAATTGAAACCTTTCAAATGTTACAATTTATCCATGATCATTACATGTTTCTCCATTTATTTAGGTCTTTTTAAAGACTGTTTAACGAGGATTAAAATTTCCTAGGTAAAGGTTTTCCACATCTCTTTTTACTTCTATGTATTTTATGTTTTTGTTGCCATTTTAAATCGCATCTTTACAAAAATTATAATTTTTCATAATTTCATTTTATTAATGCCAAAGACAATGAATGCTCATTGTAATTAATTAATACAGTGTGGAACAAAGAAAGTTCATCTGTATCATACTATCCCTCCTCCATGAGGAGAGTGCCACCAAAAGATTGTGGTACATGTTCCTTCAAATTTTCTTTCCTGTTCACATACTAACACACTGGTAGTGTTAGTAAAATGAAATAATATATGCAGACTACTTAGCATATAATAAGTATTTCAATTAATGTATTAGTTATTAGAAGGATTATTTAAAGTATTATTAGAAGTAATATTTGAAAGTTGTGTTTTTTATCCTTTAATTGTCAAGGATATGGAAATACAGGGGCTTTGCATATTTATCTAGCCATACTGCTAAATTCTTTTATTATTTATAATAATTTATCTGTAGATTCTGACAAGGTTTTCTGAGCTATGAATTGATATGACTTGATGACTAGTGGGATATAGTTACTAGAACAGGCGGAGTTGTCTGGGATAATCCCAAGATTTCTTCATTAATTCAATAAACAGTAACTATATCAAGAGTAGTAAAGGGGACACTTCTAAGAGAATTTGCCATCACAGGACAATTTTACAAAATACTTTTATTCTCTGTGCTTTAGTTTCTTCATCTGTAATAGGAATATACTAATTTGCAATTTTCTTCTAGAAGTTTATTTCATTTTCAGTAGCCTTTTCATTGTCATAATGGTGCCTAAATTTTAAGCATCACATGGTACCAGCTCTTTAACAAACTAGAGCACTTGAACTGTTGTTTTAAGAAGCACCATCAGAAGGACTCTGTATTTCAAGTGTCAGCCATAAGGAACATGATTTGTGTTTGGATTTAACTAGCAATCCCTTACAAACAGGTTAAAGCTTTCCACATTTGTCACTTGGTTCATTGTAGGATGTGTTTGTAATTGAAATTAGCAAGCAACTTTTAGCCCCATATCATAGACAGAAAAGCAAAATGTCTTCAATCGAAGACCACTGGGATGGATCCCAGTCAATATCATTTCTGCCAGATTAAGATTTCTCCCATACACCTGTTCTGGGAGAAGTTTTCCACTTCAAACATGCAGTCTGTAAATGTCCCCAAGTTACCGTATGTGAACAGGTACTGCTGAATTTCATCACTCTTGAATATTCAGCCAGTTTCTCTCTCATTTTTCTTCTTCATTACCTTTCAATGTCATATTTGGTGGGTTATGAAGTTCCAAAAGCATCTTAGGTTTCCTTATGGCCACAGATCTAAGAGATTCCTAAGGCCACTCAAAACTCCTCCCACCACCATTGTGGCCCCAGGCCCTGAATTTCCTTGTGTGAGATCCTTAGGCCAAAACATGGTAACCCACTTGTGTCCACTCACACTGTTGACTGCCTTCATGACAGAATCTTTTCAGAAACAGAAATCTCAGCAGTTAAGCCAAATCCAAGCTTTTGTTCTCTAGACAGTTGGAACCCATAGTGAACACATTTCTTCCATCTACTTCCTGCAGGAGGTCTCTGTGCCATTTCTATTCTGCAGCAGGAGACTCTGGGACTTTTCTGGCTTTGTGTTAAACATTCCAATGCTCTTAAACTATGACATCTGGAAACAGAAGGGGCTTGAAGAAAGCAGGTGGCATAAGTGAAATTCTGTACCTTTATATGCTAGATAGCTTTTTTTTTTTTTTTTTTTTTTTTGAGACAGAGTCTCACTCTGTCACTAGGCTGGAGTGCAGTGGCATAATTTTGGCTCACTGCAACCTCCACCTCCTGGGTTCAAGCGATTTTCCTGCCTCAGCCTCTCGAGAAGCTGGGACTATAGGTGCACACCACCATGCCCAGCTAATTTTTGAATTTTTAGTAGAGACAGGGTTTCACCAGGTTGACCAGAATGGTCTCGATCTCCTGACCTCATGATCCACCCATCTCAGCCTCCCAAAGTGCTGGGATTACAGGCGTGAGCCACCGTGCCTGGCAAGAGACACATTCCTACAGGCAACAAGAGACTCATTTCCCAGAGGGAGGTGTCCATCAGCTAACGGGAGACATATCAACCAACACAGGAAGCCCTGGGTTTCCGAGGCGAGCAGTCATGAAGGTGTTCTTTCTCGGTTCTCCTCAGCCTCCTTTTCAGAATCTTTAGACATCTTTTATCGCTGTCTTTCATTGTCTGAAAGTCCTACAGCCCCTGTAGCTGGCACCCCACAGTTAACAATTATATTGTCTACAGATATATCATTCTTTGCTGGCTCCAGAGATGAAATCTTGTTTCCTATTTCCTATCTGGGTAGAGAGTGGTCAGACCAGCTCAGCTGCCCTTTCTCTATGTTGCCAAGTTGATCTAACAATATTTCCAATTGGTATAATGATTTGCTTCTCTAGAAGTCTGTCACTTCTGTTTTTTAATTTTCAAAACAAGCATGCAGAATGAGCCATATTCTATTTTTAAGGAAGAGAAAACTGATGGACATACACCCTGGTGATTCATCCGCAGGTTTTCATCTAGTTAAACAGTAGGAGCGCAAGACCCCATAACTCCATTCATTTATCCAATGGTATGTTTTACCGTAACATGCTGCCTCTCCCTCTAATGATTGATTTGGCTGACAAACCTCAGTCTCTGAATGACTGATATGAACCAAAAAGCAAATTATCGAGAGCCATGTGTCTAGCCCTGACTAAGCCCAGCAGAGCAGATGCTGATTTGCTGGAGACAGCTATAGTGTCATTAAGGAAACAGGATTTCACATCTGGAGCCACCACAGAATCATATATAACCATCGACAATATAATTGTTAATTGTGGGATGCCAGCTCCAGGGGCTGTAGCGTTTCAGACAATGAAAGACCATGATAAAAGATGTTTAAAAATGCTTTAAGCTGATCTTGAATGATAGGAAACACTTGGAAAGTCAAAGGTGACATAGGTGGACAAGAGAACAACAAAATAAGCAAAGGAAAGTCGTCTTGGGACTAGAGATTGGTCTGCGCTGCCACTTCCCCCACAGTTTTATCCTCATGGCCTCCCATGGAGCTGGAGGAAAGAGTAGGCAGTCCCCATCCTCAAGTGGAGCTCACTCTATCAGGCAGTGCATCCGCTGAGCATTGCTCTACGCTAAGCATGCTGCCAGGTGAAACAGAGCCTAAGGAGGTGGGGGGGCTAGTCACACCACAAAACCATCCGGTTTCGGTGGCCTAGCTCAGGCACCACTTGCTTGCATTCTGCCCAGAAAACCTGACAGTTTAAATCCTTTATCTCCCTCAAATATATAACAAACACTTTCATGAAAGTGAGTTCGCCATGGAAAATAATCTTTTCATCTTCTATTTTTGTGTTAAAGTCATTATTTCGAACAACCAAAAGTTGGGGGTCTCCAAATATCAATCTAGGCATTTTTATCTCTCATAAAGGATGTCTCCATGTAGACATTTTGGATAGGGAGTTTTTTGACACAAGGATAGCTCAGCTGTCAACAGCATGTTGAAACTTCTCTGCTCCTGGATAGTGCTGACTAGCTCAGTGACGGCAAAAAAAAAAAAAAGCAAACCTGAGCAATTGCATGGACTGCATTTTCCCACAGGAGCAGCCAGTTCTTAGAGGTTTTCTCCATTTCCTTTGAGGGAAGTGGGGTAGTAATACCTCCCAGACTTCTCTCTGCCTCTTGCTGGTCACTCCCTCCCTTGCCCTGCTCTCCCTACTCTTACTCTGACCCCCTAACCTTGGCTATTCTTTCCTGGAGCTCCAGCCTGGAAAAAGAAACAAGACACAGGTTCTCCTATAGGCCTGCAGTTAAAACTCCTAGAAAGATACAAACTTACCTCTTTCCAGACTCCAATATGACACAGCACAATGCTTTGAAACTTCTCACCATTTTCAACTGCGTGTTAAACTGTAGGTTTTATAAGGCACCTTGAACAGTTTTATAAGGCACTTGTAGGCACTGCCATTAAAACTAATTGAGTTATCATTAAAAGGAATGCCTCTGAAGCAGCAGTCACGCCCATTATCTCTTTTCTCTAGACTAGCTGATCGTCTCTAGGCTTAGCACTTGCTTTAGAGACAGGGCTCACACTGTCGCCAATGCCTTCCCCTCTAGTAAATCGTCCATCTTTAGCACAGTATCCAGCATCCGGTGTGCCTTCTTGTCTAGTAAGATTTCTACATTACACATACTGTGCTAATGCCCTATGAGAAGCTTGAAACTGGATTTAGATGGGGATTTTTCTTCTAGACTCTATTTTATTTCATCATCATTATTATTATTATTATTATTATTATCATTATTTTGAGAGAAAGGCACACTAATCACACTGTGATTAAGTAGCTTAAAATTTATTTTTCTTCAAGGTTCACCTTAGTGAAAAGATTTTGTTCTCAAGTTTATCTTGGAACTGAGAAGTGATGTTCTGAGCACACATGTTGGTTTGATGGCTACTCTGTGTAATGTTGGACACTTGGACAAGCCACTCCACCTTATTGTTAACTCAGTGTATAGGTTCCCTTAGGCCCCCTAACCCCACTTTCTTTGTCCTGACGGAAAAAAACAGAGTACCTTGACCACTCTGTGGCCTGGCTAGCTACATGTTTTCTCCTGCAGGCTTGAACCCAAGCCAGGGCCCCTGAACATTCCCAGGCATTGATAAACTTGTTTAGATTGTTGCCTGAAATACAGAAAAATCAGACATATTGCTAAACATGTACACTGAGCCAAATTCCTTAAACCTTCATATAAACTCCATAACCTGACCCCTTCATGGTGGACATTCCTGGGTAGAACAGCTCTTTCCTCCAGTCTGTTGGGAAGACAGCTGCAGCAATCTGTATGTAAATCCCCTTAACTAATGCCTTTGACTCATCACTCTGGCATTTACAAATTCTTTCTTTGGAACCCCAACTGGCCCTATCTTGGGACAGTTTGGGGCAGTCTCTTTTGGGAATTTCTCTGCCACCACTTTTTGGGCAACTCCAGCCATGGTGGAAATGAAACACAAACATTTCATTTCACTTGTTTCATTAAGTGCCCCTTGGAGAACCCTTGCATCAGAGTCGTCAGTTATTCTTGCTGAAATGCAGATTCTTGGGTTCTCCAACAGAACTACTGAATCAGAATCTTTGCTCCCAGCAGTGCTCCCAGAATTCGCATTTGTTTTTCAAACTCCCCAGGTATTACTTGTAGACAATGAAATTGGCAAACCACTACCTTAACTTATAAGGGCACTGCCATTTATGGCACCTAAATGATTTGAAAGCACTAGTTTCAATTGAGACATCAGAGGAAGCAGTGTCTTGCCATTTTACTAAAAGCCCTTCTTCCCAGGTGAGCTTTGTCAGAACAACCTTGAAATGCCAACATGAAAAACGGAAGTGCCATTAGGCCCCATTTAGTGACTGCAGAATTACTGGGTAATTTTTTTTTTCAAGTCATTGGGTACAAATTATATTTTCTAGTGTGTCAGCATTTTTTTAATTCAAGTTTCCACTAGTAATCTGTTTTGCTGTGAATACTGGGTAAACTCCATGCCCAGCAGCCAAAATTTTCAGATGCAATAACTCATTTACAGAATTCTCATATATTCATCAAGGGATGAAAGCATGATTTCATAGAATTGAATTTTAGAGCTCTTATGCAACTGAAAATTATATGGACCAATTTTCTCATTTTAAATTGGAAGCATTGAAGTGACTTTTCTCTTCCCATTTCCATCTCAGTCCCCAACTCATCACAGCCTGCCTAATTCTAAACATCTTCCTGCTTAAATGCCACATCCTTAGCCTTGCTTGGTCTGTTCTTCCCCTCCTCTGTGCTGCCTCAGCATTTTGTCTCAACCTCTTCAAAGCATGTTACACATCTGCCTGATATTGGTTTCATTTATATTCCTTTTTACCCCTAATGAATCCTTGAAAACAGAAAATGTATTTTGTTCATCTCTATGACTTGTAGGCAATGCAAGGTACACAGTAAGTGCTTACTACATTTTCATGGAAAGACTTGGCACAGAGCAACCTAGGAGGTAATGGAGGAATGGATACTCCTATTATTACTGTTCATCACATATATTTATTTAGTTCTTACTATGCATCAGGCACTGTTCTGAGACATTGTCAACCTCAAATAATCAAAAGTGGCAGGATCTATTTTAAAGAGCGTTTATCCAAGTGCAAAATGGAGGATGGCTCACCCAGGAAACACAGATTACAAACAATGGCAGTGTTCCAAAGTGCAGAAGTTTGGAATTGTTTATATAAACAAGGCTTAGGGGAGTTTAAAAGAATTTCAATGTCATCTTCTATGTGAGGCTTCATGCATAGTTACAAGTGATCTGATTAGGTGAGATGGTCTTGTTTTTTTGTTTGTTTTTTCAGGAAAGGTATATTTATTATAATATTCCACACTCAAGATGTAACTGTCATGGAGTCTTGGGTGCCATCTGGTCTGAGTTAGGTAGAGACAATAAAGGAGGCAGTTAATCACAACAAAGATTGGAAGATTGGAAGTGGGGAAGTCTGGTCTCTGGTCTCTCCCAGTCATTTATAGAACAGGAGCACTGAGGAGGAGAGTTAAGTTATAATCTGAGAAGCAACGTTGCAAACACACTGTGAGACTCAGTCTCCAGGGCTTAACTTCCTGTTTAGAATAATAAATTTAGAGGGTTCCAAATTTTTATTTTCTTTTACAACCTTTATATGCATCATCTCATAACAAGCTGTAGAACCACACGTTACTGTTTTCCTCATTTTAGAAATGAAAAACTGAGGTACAGACAGGCCAAATCACTTGTACTAAATTATGAGACTAGAACAGGAGAGAACCCTCACTTGAAAAGGGAAGTCGGAACTCAGGGACTCTGATCTGATAACGCCTCTACATTGCCCCTCATACTAGAACATGAGGGTCCTCCTTCCACAGGCATGCACTTCTCACTGTGTATGCCTCACCACAGCCAAACATGGGGAGCTTGGCACCATGAAATGCTCGAGGAATCACACTCTGTTACAGGTTAGAGGGACGACATTTCACAGCATGGACACAGACGCATGGCATGCCAAAAACAAGACATTTTTAACATATCAGGCTTTTTATGACGTGAGCCAATGAGGCCTGTGATATATGAAATTAGCCAAACAGTAATTGTCACAAGTACAAAAAGCATGCAGATACTTGTTTTGGTACCACTCCAGCAACTAATTCGGAAGAAAAAGCCATGAACAACCCACATACCTGGATGGAAATGCCGAAGTCTTTCTTGGAGTATGAAAAACCAGCAAATCTCTATGGAGGAGACAACAAAAACACAATGCAAAAGGTAGGCGTATGTTTGCCAGAATCTATATAAGCTAGCCACAGTTCAATCACTTAATCCCAGAACACTGGTAACTACTTGTTAGTAAGGATCTTAGCTGTATTTGTTTGATTTTCAGCTACCCAAATCCCTCCGCAGCTTTTGCTCTATCTCCATCTCAGCTGTTACCAGTTTTATTGCTTCTTGTCCTCCAATCATTCGAATCCATCTCATCATCAAATAAGTGGTGGTTGGTAAATTAAGCCAATTGATCAGAATCTGAGCTCACCTGATGTCTCCGTGCGCCTTTAGCCAGCTAAATCACATTGACGTCTGTCTGCCTGCTTCCAATATCTTGCCTTCACTAGAGAGACACCTCCACTCCAGGCTTCCTTGACTCACCGCAGCATGGCTCAATCACTCAGGTGTGTTAAATTCCACCAATCTGTTCTTGTCCAGTCCTTATAGCAACAATTATGTAATTATACACCCATATATGCTCCTTTTTTTTTTTTTTTTTTTTTTTTTTTCCCAGAGACGGAGTGTCATTCTGTCCCTAGGCTGGAGTGCAGTGGCGCAATCTCGGCTCACTGCAACCTCTGCCTCCTGGGTTCAAGCGATTCTCCTGCCTCTGCCTCCCTAGCAGCTGGGACTACAGGCACCTGCCCCCACGCCAGGCTAACTTTTGTATTTCTAGTACAGACGGGATTTCACCATGTTGGCCAGGACGATCTCAATCTCTTGACCTTGTGATTCATCCTTCTCGGCCTCCCAAAGTGCTGGGATTACAGGCATGAGCCACTGCGCCTGGCCCCCTAGATGCTCCTTTATCTAAACCCTTCCTTATTCATATTTATTATTGTAAAAAATCAGAATATTGGGGATTGTGCAGACATTTGTGTATGTTTCTGTCTCCCCCACAACAGTATGGGTTTCTGGAAATCAGAACCAATATCTTTATTTTCCTTCTTTTTAGCCTTGTCTTCCCTACAGAGTCCCTAACATAGTATCTTATAAAACTTGCTTAATAAATACCCATCTAATTTAACTGAACAAAAATACAGAATCTAGGATATCTTCGACTTGAATTCTCATTGTTTAATTTTGCCAGCACCAGCATCACTTCTGGTTTTTTGTTTTTTAAGAGGTTTTTTTTGTAGATTTCAAAATGTCCACAGTCCTCCATTTCTCTTTGTACTTATGCCTCTAGTCATGTGAAGTTGCATCTTCTCTTATCAACAAGTGGAGTTTATTTCCCCTTCTTTTGATTCTGGGCTAGCCTTGTGACTTGTTTTGGCCAAGATAATTCAGTGGAAATGATGGTGTGTGGATTCTGAACTAGGTTTCCTGAGGCCTTGCGTGCACCACTTGTAAGCGCGGCTTCAGTTGCTGGAGGAGTGGTAACACCTGTGCAGTCAGCCTAACATCCCGTCCAGCAGCCAGCCAATCCTGGAAGCATCACTGCCTAACTGACCTGCAGCTGACTGCGGACACACAAAAGGAATACGATGAGACCAGAACTGAATCCAGCCTCAATTAAAAAGTAAATAAATGGTCGTTGTTTAAAGCCACTACGTTTCAGAGTGATTAGTTGCACATGAGTTAGCTGATACAGATTCTGAGTTCTGACATCCTATTATGTTAACCTCCATCTTCTCCAGCAAGCAAGAACCTACTACTGAGGCCTCAGAAGCCTTACTGCAGGCTATAACCCCTACCCTGGCTCTGATTCAGCCCTCTCGTGTTGGGGGTTAGAGAGACTGCCAATGGCCCTGACTGCTTTTGCTACCGCTGTTGCTCTCTAGGTTTATTCAAACTTGAGAGTTTTAATCTCATGTTAATAAATATGTGGCTGTTCAGGCAATTTGTTTGGGTATAATTATGCCAGTCTCCTAGGAAATTACTGCCACCTAAGTTATTATAGATGCACCTTGGAGACACCGCATCTGGCTAGTTCTTGTTCAGTCAAGTGCTCCCTTGCCACAGACCAATACGTAATGCTCTAAAACTTCCTCTCTCTAAATTCCTCTGCCTTCTTGGGATGAGTTTTTCCAGTGACACCTAGCATAAAATACAGCTCTTGAGACTCAAAATTAGACAATATGTCTGAGGACGCACTGCAGCGAAAAGGTAAGAGGCTGTCAGACTTAGAAGGACAGCACTCGCTTGAATCTCAGGTTTTATTTTTCTTTTCTTCTTATTGTCTTGAGAAAATGAGGCTGTTTTGCTTCAGTTGAATGCCCTGCCCCATAGAAGAATTGACAGAATGTTCAATGTCCACAAATTAGACGTCTTTGATCTCCAGGGACTTTGTGGAAATTCCTTTTCTGTAAAGCCTATTTCTATTTGATCCTTTAAAGAATACTGATCTGTGGCCATAATAAAGTGGATAACTTACAAAATTAAAAAAAAAAAAAGACCTTTGTGCCCCCAAGCAGTAGCATACCAAGGCCAGAACAATGGGGAAAGTCCACCACAGTTGTAAATAATAAAGGCAAATATTGTCTGTAGAGAATTTTAAAACAATAATAAAACAGACCAAAAAAACTTCAGCCTGCTTTTTATTATTAGGATGAGCCAGCACTTCTAAACAATGTCAGTGATAAGATATTCCCTTTCGTTGGGATCCCATTACCCTGACCTCAGTATGTCCCTGCCTCCATGTATGTATGTCCTCTTCAGAGGAACCCTGTAGGGAGGCTACAGACCTGTCCTGATGAGTCTGGCAAAGCTTTGACCATTTCAGGAACCTCTCTACAAGAGCTGCCTTCATTCTTCTCAACTAATAGTCTCAATAGGGAGAAATCTGTATATTTAGATGCTGAAAACAATTAAAATCCAGACTGTTCTCTGCGACCCCAGAACATAACCAGCAGGGATTGAAAGAGGTCTTGGCCCTCCCTGTGCATGGAGGTGCAAAGATGAGGGTACAGTCACCCTAAATTCCATGTTCCAAATCTAGTACCCTCTCCTCTTTTCAGAAAACCTGTAACCCATATATGCAAGCTACACTGTTATTTAATTTATATTGTCTCTGATAGTTGTGAATTGTTGCCAGTCTCTAAGAGGCATGGTTTTCAGACTAGCCACATTCCATCAGCATAATCTGAGAATTTATTAGAAATGCAAATTCTTGGGCCCCATCCTATGTCTACTGAATCAGAAATTCTAGAAGATGCAGCCCAGTTATTTATATTTTAACAAGTCTCCAGGTAATTCTGATGCATGCTAAAGTTTGTCAACTCTGCTACAGAACAATGATTTGTAACCAGAAAAGTATATCGGAATCACCTGTATGCAAGTAGGATCTATCTACATACAGGTGATTCTGATACATAATCCTAACGCTCAGATGTAGTAGAGCTGCGATAAAACCTGAGCATCTGTATTTTAAAATCTCCCAAGAGTTTCTCATAGAGACTCCCAGTTGAGAATCACTACTGTGGAGAAATGAGACTTCAAGTAACTCTAAAATAGGCTTGGAAGAGTTGTTCCCAGGACTTAGTTGCCACAGACAGTTTTAACATAAGCTATGCCAATGGAGTAAGTGCATAGATTTGTTTGAAAATTATCTCTACTATAGCCAAATGTCTTGATTTCATATTTATACCTTATAAATAGGCTCCCTTCACAATTTTGTTCATTTGTCTGACACTTCAGGCTTCTTGCCTTTCTGTAGGGACTGACAAGAAGTGAAGTGAAACTGTGTCAAGTGCCAAACTAGTTCCAACTCTTTGACGTGACTGACTGTACCCGAAGTTGTCTCTGTGTTGAAACCCACTACTCATACTTCAGAACCCTATTGAAGTCCATGTTCTATGTGAAGTCTCCCTGAGATCCCTCACTTTGTCTCTCAGCACTTTTCTATCTACTCCCTCATCTGAGCTCCTGCAACACTTTGTTTGAACCATTTGTTGGACAACTTTCAAACATTATGCTAAGTGAAATAAGCCAGGCACAGAAAGACCAATACTGTATGATCTCACTCAAGTGTGGAATCTTAAAAAGTGGATCTCATAGAAACAGAGTAGAAAGGCAGTTACCAGAGGCTCGGGGGTAGAAGAGTGAGTGATGGGGAAAGGGAAGGCATCGAACAAAGGGTACAAAGTTTCAGCTAGACTGGAGGAATAACATTTAGTGATCTATTGCACTGCATAATGGCCATAGTTAATAATACTGTACAGTAAATTTCAAAATTGCTGAAAGAGTAAAATTTTAACATTCTCATTACAAAATAATAAGTTCATGGTTGTGTTAATTAGCTTAATTGAATCTTTCTATAATGTCTACAACAATCAAAACTTTCCACTTTACCCCATAAATATACACAATTATTATTTGCCAATTAAAAATTCAAGGAAAGATTTTTAAAATAGCAACAGCAAAAGTAAAGCTTAAATACTTTGATTAGTTATATATGTTAGTTCCCTGATCTAGGGTATAATCTCTTTTATTTAAGACAGCATGTCACATAACTACAATCCCATTATTATGTTGGCCACAGAGGAAGTATTCAACACAAGCTTGTTGTTTAGTCATCTCTACATGCTATTTAAGTTCAATAAAATTGTGAACTCCTTGTTGATAGTGAGCAATTCTTCTTCTAAAAGAAAAAAAAATAATTGGACTCTAGGGAAACTACATTGAATGTCTTTTTAAAATGCTGTTTGATATTTTTTTCCCATATAACCTGACAGAAAGCTGAAAAAAACTTCTAGTTTCTATCTTCCCTCAAATCATGTAGAAGCCATCTGTGGACCACAGATCTGTACCTTGAACATGGTGTGCATGCCAGTCGTGTACAGGTTGTAATTTTATATACATCAATGAGTCCACAGGGTTTCTATAAGACAATTTTAACATGCACTCTCTTTATGCAGATAATTTTCAAATATTGAGCTTACTCAGACCAAGGAGCCCAGCCTGCTCCTACTAACCCTACAAATTCACTAACATCCTCTCCACCTGGATTCTCAAGAAACTAGGACTTCCTACTCCATTTATAGAATCTAGACCAATGTGTCCATTTATTTTTGTTTTTGTTTGTTTGTTTACTGAAAGTTAACAGAATGAAGTACCTCTTAAGTGTGGTCAATTGCTCCAATGATCATAAGGGCTGTGGTTCCAGGAATGTACTAGGAAGGAAATCATTCCTGGGATTGGCATCAAGATAACTTCAAATTACTACTTATCAAGAGGTACTGGGGTGAGTGGGAATGTATTCCAACAAGGACACTTTCCATGACTAAAAACAAAGAAAATGGGATGGCATCCTTCCACCTGATAATACTGATACTCCAAGGACAGCAGACCCTCCAACATCATGACCCCCACAGATTGTTATAAGAAATCAGGCATGAAAAGTAGTGTAATTTTATAAGTAGGAAATACAAAATTCAGACCACAGAAGTTAGGGCAAGAATGGCAGAATAGTCAACTTCTGCTTCTGGTAAGAATGCAAAAAAAAAAAAAAAAAAAAAAATCATAAGAGACTGTTTCTCCCACCCTAACAAGGAAAGGCCGGACAAGTTAGACCACAATGTTTTTGGTTTTGTTCTTATTCACTGGCAATGGGAGGACACAGAGAAAACTAAACAAAATTTTTTAAATGGCAAGACTTTCCTAGGGTGTTGGAAAAGTGTTCTTTTTTTTTCGTTTGTTTCATTTTGTTTTGTTTTGTTTCCTAGTGAAGAAGCAGCAGCTGGGAGAATCCTCTATAGTCAGGGATAAGGAAAAAGTATTATAACCTCTTCTAGTGGCTGTGTGGAGACTGCCTTTACCAATTAGAATTCTGAGGTGCCTCAGTGAGTAAGTCTACGACTACCTGTCAATGCAGTTGGGAACATGGGAAGAAAACCAAGAGACAATTCCTGTAAGTAAATGAGGTCTTTCTCAAACTCAGGACATCAATTACCAAGGACTGTGGATGGAGTGTAAGAATGGAGAGATATTTACTGAAGTATAGAAAGCTAGAGATGAAAATGGAGAACAAAGAGAATATCACAATAACCCAAAAAGCTGGCAACTGGGCTACAAACACAAAGAGACATGCAAAAACTCACCTGTACTAAAATCCTAATTCCTCTGCAGATGTCAAAAAATAAAATAAAATAAAGCACAAAGGTCAGATTAATTTAGCTCCCACAATAACAACCTGATAGATAATGAGGGATGTGCTTTTCTAGGAATAAATATTTTTGTCTGTGTCTAGTATTCTTTTACACAAAGTTGCTCAGATAAGAATAATGAAATTATGGATCCTGTAAGCAAGAAAATGAGTTTGTCAAGAGAGAAAAAGATGAGTAGAAACAGAGCCATAGGTGCTCCCAAATGTTAGAATTATCCTGCAAGGGGTTTAAAATTACTGTAATAAATATATTAAAATTTCTCGTGAAAAAGCAGAACTACATATGTGAAGATATAAGAAATCTCAGTAGAGAGATGGAAAATACAAAGAATAAAAGAAAGTAAATGTGTAAGCTAGCAGTGAAAAATACAATATTAGAAATTAAGAATTATTTAATGATATTGACAGTAGACTGACAGTAACACAACAGGAAAGAACCAAAAGACTGTAATACTGGAAGATATACTGAAATACAAAAAAAAAAAAAAAAAGCAAAAATCTAGTGGAAAATATCAGAAAATCTCTGTTTAATTTTTCCACTAGATTTTTACCCAGAGATAAACATTATTGAATAGACAATCATATGTGTAACTAGAATCCTAGGAGGAAAGGAAGGAGAACATAAATAAGTAGAAATATTTGGAGAGATGTGGCTGAGAATTTTCAAACATTGTTGAAAGATTTCAATTCACATTAAAGATCACTGAAACTTAAGCAAGATAAATAAGAAGAAAACTAGAACAATGTATACCATAGTCACACTGCTGAAAATCCAAGATGATAAAAAAAAGTATTAAAAGCAGGCAAAGAAAAAAGGTACAAGGGCAAATTGGTACCAAGAAAACAAACAAATAAAAAACTCAAAATTGTCACCTAAAATAATAGATGTTAGAAGTCAAAAGAAGAGCATCTATAAGGGATTGGAAAAATAATCTATAAACCTAGAACCCTATCCTAAAAATTAAAGGCAAAACAATGTCATTTTTAGAAAGAGAGAAAAAAAAACCATAATTACTTTTCAAAAAGTTTGCCTACAAGAACTACAAGGCAAATTTCTTCAGGCTGAAGGGAAATGATAATGGATGGAATCACAAATGAGCAAAAAGAAATGGTAAAATTTGAGTAAGACTTAAATATTAAATAACATCATTGTATCAATGTTAATTTTCTGCATTTGGTATCATACTGTGGTTTATGTAAGATATTAACATTTGGGAAATTGGAGTGAATTTTTCATATTACTTTTCTAATTTTTGGAAGTCTATTAATATTTCAAAATTAAAAGTCAAAAAATATTTTAGAGGGAGGAACAAAGTTGGAGAATTTATAGCATTTGATTTCAAAACTTACTATAAAGCTACACTAATCAAGAAACTCTGATATTGATGTCTTACAAATAAATTATATAAGTCAATATAACAACATAGCCCAGAAAGAGGGCCTCACATATGGTAAGTTGATTCATAACAGTGGCATGCAGGCAATTCAATAGGAAAAATGTCATCTTTTCAAAACATGGTGCCAGAACAACTGAATGTCTGTATGAAAAACATATTAACTGCAATCCTTACCTCACACCATACATAAAAGTCCATTTGAAATGGATCATAAACCTAAATTTAAAAGCAACTCTATAAAACTTCTAGCAGAAAGACATGAGAGAATATTTTTGCAACCTCAGGATATGCAAAGATTTATTACATAGAACACCAAAAATATAAACTTTAAAAGTGAATAATTTCTATATTGGACTTTACCAAAATAAAAACTTTAGATTTTTGAAAGATATGGGTAAGGAAATGAAAAAGCAGTTCCAAGACACAATGAAATATAATATATAAAAATACTATACATATGTGGCAAAGAATTTGTATTACAAATATATAAAGCATTCCCACAAATTAGCAACAAAAATTAAACCATATAATAAGAAATTGAGTTAAACACTTGAACAAATACTTTACAAATAAAAGATACACATACGGTCAAGACATGGAAAGATGCTCAATGTCTTCAATCATCAGAGAAATGCAAATTTTAAAAAATGAGATACCATTTTACAACCACTAGAATGACAAAAGTGAAATAAATAAATAAATAGACTGAGAATACCAAATTATGGTAAAGATATGGCACAACTGAACTCTCATATTGATAGGAGTATAAAATCACTCAATAACTTTGAAGACTTATTTGTCAATTTTTGAAAAAGTTAACATTTACCAATCTTATCAGCCAACAATTATATCTCTTGATTTTACCCAGAACAAATGAAAATAGATGTCCACAAAAAGACTTGGAACAGCCTTGTTCATAACAGTAAATATAGCAGATATGCCAAAGTTTTCTCAACAAGAAAACTGATACACAAAAGCTGCTGTATTCATACAATGGAATACTATTTAGCAATGGAAAAGATCAAACTATTTATGCATTTACATGGGTGAATTTTCAAAACACTATGTTTAGAGAAAGAATTCAAATGCAAAAGGTGCATAGTATATATTTAAATGAAATCAAAGATAGGCAATAGTTTTTTAATGGAAATCAGGACACTGGGTGCCTCTGGCTTGGAAAGAAGCACAATACATCTTTCTGAGTGAAGAAAATACTTTGCATAATATTTTGTGTACTGATCACATGGGTATATGTGTCAAAATTGATCAAATTGAACAATTTAGATCACTGAATTTTATTGTATGCAAATTACCTCCAAAAGAGAGAGGGAGGAAGAGAGGAGAAGGAGAAACAGAAGGAAATAAAGAGAAATGAAGGGAGGGAGAGAGGGAGGAAGAAAGCAATAGCAAGATGGTGAAGACAGATCATATGCTCCTATTTAGAACCAAAACAGACATTTTACAATTCATTGCAGCAGGACTGGCTCTTTCAAAGAGAAAACGTTTACATATTTTTCAAGTTAACCCACAATTACATTTCCAAGAAAATTAACAATTCAATTGCAAACCTTGCTCTCCTCACATATAGATAAGTAGAATCCATAGAAACCATTTTTTTTTCTAATGTTGAAGCTTTAAAAATCAGATTCCTAGCTGAATTTCACACCAAAATGAGTGATTATTTCAAGGTTTGAGACTGTACACAGCAGGCCCTGTGCCCTCTCTCAGGTATCCAGTGGATAACAGCTTCTTTCTACACCCCAGCAGGATGTAGAAAGTTTCCTCAAGAACATGAATTCAAATGCCCTATTAAGAAGCTTCTGGAAACATCCTGGTCTAAAAATTAAAATTTCAGCCTCAGCAGGCTCTTTTCTTTCTCCTTTTCTCCGCTTAAGAAAAAAAGGAAGAAAAAAAAAGAAAAGAAACGTATGCTTTTAGAGAGATTCCATTTTTGAAAGGAAATATCAGGTTTAATTATTTGGAGTTCATATACCATATTTAAACTTCATCATTCATCCCTTAGCAGATAATAGAGTGAAATTAGGGGAAGATTTCCTCAAAAAGAACAGTGTATCAGTAAATGAAAGTAATATTAAAGTTTTCTTTATTGTAACAGCAGAAGCAGCCACCTATTTCTCTTATTTCTCTGAGGTGGTTTTTTGTTGTTGTTGTTGTTGTTGTTGTTGTTGTTCAATTTAAAATTTCCAAGAATGGCTACTGGTCAGTTTCTGATCACTAGCCCTGGAGTCTCAATAACTTCTTTTATTTTTCTCTAACTTCATTTATTTCTTCTTTTAATCTCTCATCAAAATGGAGGAGGAACTTTTTTTTGGTCATGTTTAAGTGAATGTGACACTGTATTGATTGATCGATTTGTTGTCTTTTGGAGACACAGTATCTATTAAGAATTTCTTTGCACTCTTTGCACCAGCCTTTCTCCCTGGAGTGGTAGCTAAATTCCAGGAGGTTTTCCCAGTGTCCTGAAATCATTAGGAAGAAGAATCCTTATCTGAGACTACACCATTACTTCAATTGGTTTCCCCTAAGATAGATATTGTCCAATCTGGTCTTTGGTTATACACTTCTCTAAGTACTAGAAATCGGCATTTCCTCAAACCAGTCACCTTAGCCAGCCACTTCTTGCCTCTGCATGCACTATCTACACTGCCTGTCTTTGGCTATACCCATCACCCCAGATGCTAACCTGGTTTTAGACAACCAGAGCTCTCCCTCAGCTAACTTCTGCTCCTGCTCGGGGATGAATGTGACTGATTTAGCTGGGTTCTTTCTCTTTTTTCTTTAAGGTGGGAGGAGTAGATGGGTAGTTTTTCCTAACTGTATAAGCCCTTGCACCTTGATGATGGGTAAAGTGAGATAGTATAGAAATCAGATAGACATAAATGACAAGTTGATGGGTGCAGCACACCAACATGGCACAAGTATACATATGTAACAAACCTGCACGTTATGCACATGTACCCTACAACTTAAAGTATAATAATAATAAATAAATTAAAAAAAGAAAAGAAAAGAAATCAGATAGACATTTAAAGGCAGGCTCTCTACGATAGTCTCTGTGATTATACAGTTTAAGCAAATGAAGAGTATTGACTGAAATCAGAAGTGCCAAATGTGTCACACATCATTTTAAAATATGATATATTTATGCAAAACATGTTTATCAAATGTGTACGATATGCTAGTCACCATCCTAGAAGCTGGCGCTACATAGAAAAATGGTAAGACTTAACCCCTGCCCTCTTAAAATTTATCAACTAGAAAAAAGCCAAAGAGTAGACTAGTGATTCTAGGTTTTTCATAAATTTGGGGAAAGAAATAGATGCTATAGGAGTCCATAAGATGGGCCCAACTCTTGGGGGAAAGGAGAATATTCAACAATGTTTCTGCCTTTTTTATTAATTAATTAATTAATTAATTACTAAATAGCTTTATATTCCATATAATGTGCTCAGAATTACATTAGGCATTGAGAAGTTCTACCTTAGAAAAAAGAAATGGTGATCCTAGTTATAAGTATCAATAAGACTTTATTTATAAATTTGCTAGTGGTTATTCTTGCTCTTCAAAAACAAATATAAATGTAATTTTCTCTATGCTCAATTGCCCTCTGTCCCTCCTTTCCACTGAGATTTCTCAGCAGCATCTACCTGTGACACTCAATAAAGAAAGAGTTGACAAAATTGAGAAGTTGGACTTTGCTTATCTTGTACATAGCCACACACAACAGCCCTGACAGCTCAGACTTAACTAATGTCCAGACAATAGTGAACAGCAGAGCAAAATGCAGCAATCCCAAATGTAAAGCAAACCCTCCTGCTCTTTGAGATGATAGGCTGCTTCCTCAGGGTACAGTCAAGGTTATTTTCCCACAGTAAGACCAAGGCAACTCCTTTTTGGTGCTCACACTATTCACAGCTGCCTTTGACATCCCGTGGTGTCTGCTCCAGAGGTCAGGCTGCAACTTTCGATTCACACCATTTGATTAAAAAAATAAGAGATGTGTTGCCCTTGGAAATAGGCTGCAGTAAAAATAGATCAAAATATCCAGTGTCTCTAGGAATGTTCAGGTTATTGTCTCTTTATCCAATTTCTTTAGATTTGTAAAGGCAGGAAGATCTCTAGGTCTCTGAAGAAATTGTACAGCTAAGAGTAGATTTAATAAAATAAACTTTTCTCCTGCACAATAATAGTGACTCACAAAAATCTGAACTCACAAAGCATTTAGGGTTGTGACATCCTGGGGAACAGCAAGAAGTTGGAACTCATATTTATCTTTCCATAATTAGACTTTGCTCGAGCTGTCACAAGGAACATTGCAGCACTCTGAGACACCAACGGCATTCAAATTTGGTGTGGTGCTAAAAATGAAGGCAGGCTCCACTTTCAAGCAAGCTGATCAGCTTGGAGAAATATCCCCAAAGAAGGCATGTCATTCAGAGTGTTGTTTAAACTCATTGGTTTCTCTGGAGTCACTTCTACCTCTCAGGCATTCCCATCTACTTGAGATAGACAAAGGCTGCACATTAAATACCTCCAAAGACTTTTTTGGAGACAGAGATTAATGTGAGTGGTCATTAAAAGCTGTGTCAGGGTCTCGTAAACACAGGCAACATGCAGAGTTTGCAGAGCAATCCATCAATCAGCAATGGTCCAGGAGGGCCTGTTCTAAGGGCAGTGAGAGCCACAGAGGGTCCTTGACCAGATGACTGGCATATGGAAAAGGCTGTCTCTCTTATGGAGATGGTAGGTTTGACAGCTGGAGGGGAAAACCTGTTAGAAGACAGTGCAATGGATCAGAGATTTTCAAGGTCCTAACCTAGGCAGGTGACAGTGGATGTGGAATGGATGACTAGGAGAAGCCTTGAAAACGAAATGGACGATAGTACAGTTAATGAAATACAGGGGCTTGAACAGGTGGAGGTAGATCTGGAATCCAGACAACCACGTCCTGGAAATGAAGGAGCCCGTGAAAGAGTCAGGTATACAAAGTTCAGAAGTTACAGCAGCCTAAAGAGCAAGATGACGCAGAGGTTCAAGGTGAGGTGAGAGCAAGCTGAGCAAGGAGTCTTCAGGAGTCTTTGAGAAGTTCCAGGTGGGTCACATAGCGGGCCGCATTTTTCACTGCCCCACCTCAATCCCTCACCTCCCCTCCCCGACCCCACCATTGACTTCCTCTCCCGTTAGTAACCACAGGTCTCAAAGCAGCTTCTGAAAGCCTTATTCTAATTTTTGGCTGCAGACTCCTGTGCTGAATGTAAGGCAGGGCAGAGGAAGTCAGCTGTGCACAGAGCCATCCCTATCTACACATCCCAGGCACTCCCAAGGGAGGAGAAGCACAAAGTGTTTTGGAAATGTAAACATGTTAAGGGAACAGTCGTCTATCAAGGCCACAAGAAGCATTGTGGATCCACGAAGGCACAATTAGCAGCTGCAGAGATTACTGCCCCAGAAATGTAAGAGAGAGAGACACTTACAAAGACATAGGAATGGGAGAAGAAAACAAATCAGGGAGGCAAAGAGCAGAATTTAACCTTTTATAGTGAAGCTCGTTTCCTTTTAAAGTTGGTCAGAGCTGATCAAAAAGATGCCTTGGTTAATTCTGTGTTGCTGCTAGGATTCATTTTATCCTTTGTGCTCATAACATTATCTTTCCATTACACTTATTTGCTTCGTCTATTGTCATGTCATTGCTTTTGCTTAATCTAGCAAATATGTATTGAATGCTTCGTGTTCTCTGGTACTGGGCTGGATACCAGATAGGACTGGCACAAAGGTAGAGTGAATACAGGGAAGTGGGAGAACAGCATGCGAGGGGAGGCACAGTGGGGAAGAGGGAAGTGCTGGCTCAAGGTTCTAGCAAGTCCTCAATTCAGGGTTCGGCAAAAGTCACTCTTAAATGACTTAAGTCATTTCTTAAGTCATCACAGCAATTGCATGTATGATAGAGAAACAAACGATGGTGGGAGGGCAGGAGAACAAGCTAGACAGATAAGTGCCATTGAAAAACACTGCAGCATCAAATAGATCAATATGTTTTGAAGATCCTCAGAGGTTACTGAGTGTTTTCACATCATACAACACAGGTCACAGATAGTAAAACCCTCTCAGGGTGGAAGAAGGAATGGACTGAGTCATACAATAATACTGGCTCCTGGCATGAGCTCACAACTGACCTTAGCAAAGCCTCCTGAGCCTCAGTCTTCCCAAATGGTCAAGAAGAAAGGTGATTTTCATACCTCCTGTCACCTCTGACAACATTCTTAGTGGCATTCCTCCAAAAACATATTTCGTTTCATCTTTGTCACAAAACTTTTTCATTTTCTGGTAAGTGAAAATTTCACATGGTTCACCATCGATATCAACTCCTACCTGAGCTCACCCACAAGCAAAATCATAAATGAAACTCATCCTAAATGTGCCTTCATTGCCCTTCAAAAATAAATAGAATCACTGCTAGAGTGAGTGGCCTATATGCATTCATCACTTCACAATGCAAACTTCCTTGGCAGGCCCTGGGGAAGGAGGAGGCACAGGAAACAAGGCAAAGGATGACTTCTTAGGTGGAATCCAGAAGCGTGTTAAATCAGATATGACCTACCTTTGAAATATGTCATTTCTGAATTTGTTTGCACATATTAGGAGAGAGCAGACTTTCCTGGTGTTATTTCATCATGAGCCTGATCATAGAAACCTTGAAAAGGAAACAAATATATAGTTCAGTGAATCAAAGTGCTCTCTGACTCTCTTAAACCTATTTGGTTTTAGGAAGGTGGGGATCAATTCTTTGTATAGGCTGCCTTCAATGTACTTCTGCTCCTAACCTTATCACTCTAATGTAATTATTTCTCCATGAGAGTGTTTCAAGGACAGAGACCACATCTCAATCACCTCTGTATTGCTGGTGCCTAGCATAGGCATATGACACTGAGTAGGCACCCACTAAATACATGCCTAGGCACCCAATGAACAAGCAAATGAATAAATGTGGCAAGCGGGTAATGGCCTAGTTTAATAGGTCGCCAATGGCTACTTTAGAGATTTAATAGCATGTGCTATCGGATAGAACTCTGCCAAAGAACTCATCTGTGTGCTTCATGATTATTTCTAAATGGTGGATACGTAATAGTAACAGCCATGATTTGAGCCTCACAGCATGCCAGTTTGTGGGCCATTAGCTAATTTAATTCTCACAACAACCCTGTAGACACTATCATTATCTTTATTTTATAGAGGAGATAACAGATGCTAAGAGAAAGAGTGTAACTTGCTCAAGGTTATTTCAGGAAAGTGATTTTGAAAATCCAGAGCCACCTAATTCTAAATCTTAGGCTCTAAACCACTGTGATATATGCCCTCTTCAGAGACAGCACAACAGGCTGGGTTCAGTCTCCCAGAATGTGCTACCTCACAGAGGAGTTTTATGTACCCAGACTGTAGTCCGAAGTCTCTCATTGACTTGCTAGGTGACCAGGAGAAATTACTTTTTGTATTTTAGCCTTCTTGTTTGCAAATGGTGCCTATTGAATTCTGAAATCTTTTTTCCTGAATACGATATTATAACTCTAATAAGCTATGTATTTTAACACAAGTTTTCCCTCTATCAACTTTTTCACATCGGCTGCATCTCTTGTCACCATTCTTTGCAAATGCAGATGTGTTTTTCAGTTTCAAAAAAGAAGACAACGGTAAAATCTTGGAGCTAAGTGGAGTATGAAAATGAACAGGAAAGGATTGTTAACTGAGTTTGACGTTGGAGGTGACATTGCTAATTTCTACTGCCTCTTCTCTCTTTATGAAATTCATGGAATGACAGAATATCTGTCAAGGAGTGGCAGAATTCCCTGTCTTATCACAGATCTGTGCAAATTTAAAAGCTATGCAGAAGGTCAGTGAAAAAGAGGAAAAAAGAAGGGTAATGTATGCCAGGTAATAATTGGAGCCAAAAAGAAATTGTAGTGGATTTCTACGATGCCAAGGGGTAGACTAAGGAATTTGAAACAGATTCATTTAGAAAATAAAATGCAAACTTTCCCTTTGGCTATAAGAATTTGGTAAATAACTAGTAAATTGTAATTACTTATACAATTCAGTTCATGGGTCACTATCATTAAAGAATTTGGTAAATAACTAGTAAATTGTAATTACTTATACAATTCAGTTCATGGGTCACTCTCCTTTGTGCAAAGCACTGTGCTGGGCTGTGCTAGGAGGAGCTCAGAGGAAGTATCGGCTGCATCCTGTCCTTTAGGAGTTCACTATCTCACAGGTCAAACAAGGTCAAAACATGAAAAAAACAAGAACAAATGTCATAAAACATATGATGCAGTATTCCCAGAGTCCAGCACTGAACCTTACAAAAACTAAATGTTCAAATAAGTATAGAACGAAATTGAAGTGAAAAAAGAGCCTGTGTAGTATCAATCCCAAGTGGTGAGGATGAGAGGAAGAGATGGCCCAGGGAGCTTTCACAGAGAAGGTGAGCTCACCCTGGGCTTTGGACAATGAGCAAGATTACAGATCTGTTGATCTTGAACATATTTAAGCAAATATCATCCAGGGTTTGTGACACCTTTACAACCCTCATCTATAAAGCCTAGACAATTTCACCTCTCACTTCAAATCCAAATCGTCTCTGACTTGGGACACTTCAAGTGCAGAATACCGTGAGCATTATCAGTCGGTCTATGGGAATTGGGTGACGAGATGCAGAGGCAGATTTTTTCAAGTCACCGTTTAGTTAGACTCTCAATAGATTCTTTGTTGATGCTCACTACATAGTTGCTGCTAGATGAAAGAATGAAAGAGTAATTCCTTTTAAAATATAGTACTTCAGAGAGGTTACCTATCAGTTTGTGGACCAGACTAGAGCCAGCGTCCATCCTTGCATTGGCCCCTCCCACCTGTGATCTTGCATCTGAGATCACTGGCACCCTCAGGGCTAACTGCAGTGCAGGTCCAGCCAGAGCTGCATTTGCAGCAGAGACTCCCACCTTGGATCCCCTTCCAAGAACCACACAGATCGACCCAGCAATAATAGCAAATCTGAATTCTCACAAATTTTACCTGAGTGAGATCATTAAGCGCCTAATATTAACTAGGAAGTGAGCTCCAAAATATTCCCTTTGTTCTGTCTGCATCAGTTACTGTATTTGTGAAATGGGAATAACAGAGCTGTTGGAAGGAACAATTATTAAAAGTGATTATGAAGAACTGTGCCATCTAAAGTGCTTGTTAAAATTGAGAAGTGCTCAATGTACCCTTCCCAATTCCCCCCAGACTATGAAAACCCCATTTGTAGAAATATCACAAGCTTGCCTAGACAGCAAGTATTTTGAAGCGTATGCTTCACCATTTAAATCTGTCATCTTGCAAAGTAGCTCATTATTTCAGAAATATGAGCATTTTAAAGGTGCTGCTGCAGTCCTCAATCACAAGTTTGCACTGCTTTTATTTAAAATAAGCCACCTTGAAATCAGTCTCCAAATCCACATCTTTGCACATAGGTTTTAAGTAGCAGTTATATGTGTGTGTGTGCGTGTCTGTACACTTTAAGTGTGATGTCTAGATGATGTCTCTGTTAATTATTCCTGTTAGAATGATCTTTCCCCTTTAGAATTCCCATTCTGTTGAACAATAAGTGGAAGAATTCATTTTCTCTTGTACACCTCATTGAAATGAGCTTTAGTGAGAAGTTAACTTAGCTAATTTGTTTGCTTTGTGTAATTATTATAATCACTCACTAAGTACTACCAGTGAGTAAGCACTAATATCCTACAAGAACATCACAGGCCCTCTTTATAAAGTCTTTATTTTAGCCCATGGAATGTCTTTTTGTTTCCTTCTCTATTGCAGGGAGACAAAAGGAATGAGAGAAGCTGAAATCCAATTAAAACCTGAGTGTAAATAAACTCAGGTTTCCCCATGAGAAGGTGACAGTGAGGAGAAGGGTTGAGATGGTAACACAAAGGAAACAGTCACATGCTACAGAGGCAAACTGACTTCATCGTTAAGTGTTTGGGCTCCATCATCAGACTGCCAGAGTATGACACTTGACTCTAAAATTCATTGTGTAACCTTGGGAATGTAACTTGTCTGTTCTAGTCTCCTCACCTGTACAATGCAGGCAATAACGGTGCACATATCAAATTTATATTGTGGGGATCAAAGGAGAGCATAGGTATAGAGCACGTAGAAAAGAGCTTGACACATAAGAAGTGCTCCACCGTGCTGAGCTGGTGCCAGTAGGAACAGCACAGATTTGGAGAGACACCTAGGAACAGGTGCCAGGGCCCCTGTACTCGCTTTTCATAGCAGGTTCTGTAATTGTAATGAAATACTTGGTTATAGAATTAGTTTACAATCCATTTTTCCCACTGAAACACAAGCTCCAAGAAACATGGAGGCAAAGACTGTGTTTTCTTTCTTGCTATAACTCTAGTGTTTAGAACATTATCCAGCACACAGTAGAGACTGAAGCAAGTGCCAGAAGGGAGCTATATGAAGAGCATGGAGTCACAGCTACCCACCTGTGCCAAACTCTTCTCACCATGCAAAGCAGTGGGAGAGGAAGGGAGAAGAGCCTGGGAGTCAGAAAACCGGGCTTCCCCTTGCAGCTCGGCTACATGCGTGCATTCCGTTGTAACTACTCCAGACACTTGGGCTAGTTGTCTTACACCAAATCTTAATTCTGCACATGTAAAAACGGGGAAATAGTAACTCTTACCACAGGTCTGTCGTAGAAATCAGTGGAGAGAATGCATGTGAAAGCACTTTGCACACTAAGAAGATCCAGCAGCTACACACCTGAGGGAATTAATGCTAAAAACATATGGCTGTCTCTATGTTACTATGTCGTCTATCTATTTTCATGTAATCCACATCCTCACTGACAACAAAGCACAAGTTTTACAGCCAATAGTCCTAAGAGGATTCATCACCAACATTTCCTCCAAGGGCAGAGTGGGACACTGGGCTTGTGGGACTTTGACCTAAAAAGTCTCTGCCTGCTGCTTTCCCTACAGAGGTCTGACGTGAGGAAGAAAGAGCTCAAGAGAACCTGTCGTTGCTTGTCCCAGCTAGACAGAAGCTGTCAGGGTGACTCACTAGCTGCTGTTGTGGGTGAACATGTAATTTAAAAAAGAGCAAAGGCCCAGAGATTTCAGAATATTCATACAAGGTGGTGCTCATGTTTGCCATTCACTAATCTCCTTGTTCAGTGTCCTCTCTGCAGTGGTTGCCCCTGACTGTCCCGGGGATGTGCATTCCAATTCCGTGGATAAGAAAAGGACTAGTCCAGTACTTTATTCAACCAATACTGATGAAGTGCCTTTTATGTGCAAGGGCTGCTCAAGACATTGGAGTGATATTGGTGAGCAAAACCAAAACATGCCTTACCTTTTATTCATTATTTGTTTAGCAAAGGCTTCTTCACTCTCAACTGTGTGCTGGATAATATTCTAAGCACTAGAGTTACAGCAGGAAAGAAAACACAGTCCTTGCCTCCATGTTTCTTGGAGCTTGTGTTTCAATGGGAAAAATGGATTATAAACTAATTCTAGAATCAAGTATTTCATTACAATTATGGAACCTGCTATGGAAAGCAAGTACAGAGCACCATGGGAGCATTTTATAGGGGATCTAACTGAGAAGTCCAGAAAAGCTGCTTGGAGAAAATGAAATTTCATCTGCGATCGAAAGGATGAGTATTGGCTAGCTGGGCAGAGGAGGGTAGAGAAGGAAAATGTTCAGAAAAATAAAAATACCATGTGTAAGTTCCTGATATAGGAAGGTCATGAATTTTCAAAGAACCACGAGAAAGTCAATGTGGCTGGAGCGTGGAGACAGAGGGGAGCAGAGATGAGAAGTTAAGCTGGTTGACCGGGTGGTGATTAATCAGTTAGGCCACATAAGGCCACACTAGGGGTTCCAAGATCTATGCCATGGAAATGGGAACTATTTAGAGGTTTTATCAGGAAGATTTCATAATAATATTTGTGTTTTGAAAGACCACACTACATATTCTGTGGAAAAGGGATTGGTAGAGGCAATACTGGATATGGAAACCCATAGAACGTTATCACAGCAGACTAAGATAGAGACGATGTGGGATAAGAACAGACAGTGACTGTGAGTATGGGGCCAAAGGGAGAAGTAGAGGATATCTGAGAGATATTTTAGGTGTTACAATTTGCTCGATGTATTTTCTGAATAGTTGGCATTAAGAGAGGGGTGTCAAGGAGAGTGGTGCCACAATCAACCTGGGTGACAAATCACATTCCAGGTTTGCCACCCAGGCCGATTGTAACACCCCATTCACTCGAAGAGGTAACTGTGGAGATCCTGGGATGGGAACAGATGAGTTCACGTCTTTTTTTGTAGCATTTTAGGAATTTGTGAGACCTCCATGGGAGGATGTCCAACAGTTGGGCTGGAGCTCAGAGGCAAGAACAAATCAGGAGATGGAAATCTGGGAATATTATGGGCTGAATTGTGTCCCTCAAAAAGATATCTTAAAGTCTTAACCCCCAGTACCTTGCAGTGCAACCTTATCAGGAAAGAGAGTCACAGCAGATATAATTAAGTAAGATGAAGTCATACTAGAGTAGAGTGGGCTCCTGCTCCAATAAGACTGGCGCCCTTATGAAAAAAAGGAGAAGACACGGCCACACGAAGAGAGGCTACAAAGTGCTGTACCTGCAAACCAAAGAGCTCCTGGGGCCATCAAAGGCTGCAAGAGGAAAGGATAGATTCTCCCTACAGGCTTTGGAGAGAGCATAGCCTGGCAGACACTAGGATTTCAGACTTCTGGCCTCCAAAAGTATTGCTTTAAGCTACACCCTTTGTTGTACTTTGTAATAGCAGCCCTGGAAACTAAGACAGGGAGTTATGGGTCAATTGATGATCACTGAAGCCAAATTGGTGGTGAGATCATCCGCAGATACAGCATAGAGTGGAGACAGAGGACCCAAGTCTGAGAAGACCCAAGGTTTAAAGATCAAGTGGAAGAGGGTGAGATGACAGAAGAGACAGAGAAGGGGCCATCCATCCCCAAAAGATGTTTGAGGGGGTTGGCAAATTAAGTGACATGGAGCTAAAATAGTTTCAGCAAAAGGATCCCAAACCCCAGAGCACCACAGCTAACACATGGATGAAGATGAAAGGCCAAGTCTGCCTACCAAGAAACCTGCCTGAGTTTCCTTCCTGAACCCAAAGCCAGAGAGGCCCAGCCTCCTGACTTCAGACTTTAAAAAGACCTTAGTTTTTGCAGTAAATGAAAGTAAGAGCATATTTTGATATTCAACATTTCAAAGTTGAATATCCAAAGTTAATTTCGGGAGGAAAATTCTCAGCTCATAAATTACACAAAAATAGAGATTCTTTTCCTCGGTCATAATATTGAGATTTTCAACAGGTAATCACAGGTTATCAATCCTGTCTCAAATTAGAATTGCCTAGAATGTTTCTCTTATAAAAAACACCAGTGCCAGGGGCCCACTTCCACAGAACTATGATTTATTTTGTCTCAAGGAGGACCCAGCTATCAATATTTTTAAAACTCTCAAGGAAGACCCAGCTGTCAGTATTTTTTAAACTTCCCAAGAGGATTCTAATGTATAGTTGGGTTTGGGGCAGACTGGAGGGGAGTCAGAGGCCTAGATGCTCTGCCCCCTCCTCTGTTTCACATCAGGGGATCAGTTCCCCAATCTGTGTGCTGACAATGTCCTCTCACCCCCTTTCCCTCTTTCTACAGAGAAACTAGGCTGTGTGTGTACATCCCTTCACATTTCTACATCTGTATTTACCTATGTGATTATATCTGTTCACAAGTGTATCACATGAGTTCCTTGATTTGTTGGTTAAGTCAGCGAACATATATTGAGCATCTACAAGGCTCTAAGTTTCCTAGTATTTGGCAAAGCATTTAAAATAAGACTTAGGCCCTCATACCATGAAATTCAGTCTGGAGAGGAAAATGAGAGCAGGCTGTAAGAATATAGGATAGTAAGTCTCTAATCAGGAAGAAGCACAGGGTGTTGTGAAATGTGGAGGTCTTAATTCTGCTGAGAGGAACAAAGAAGGCTTAATAGATTAAAAAGTTTAGGTTTCTTTTTCTTTTTTTTTTTTCCTAATACAACGCTATTAATAGTTAAGTGAATACAAAGAGGACATTCCTAACAGAGAGAACTTCTTGGACGAAATCACAACTGTGCCAAGGTAGCTTATTCAGGAACTCCACAGTGTTTGTGTCATGCTTGGTGCAAAGTAAGGGCCCAGACAAGTAGACCGCATTGTCACGAAGTCCATGCAGCAGACAGGAGTGCAGGAACGAAAGGCTGCCTGTGCCATGACAAGGGGTTTGTGCTTCTCAAATCTGAGGTTTTTCTTAGTCGGCTCCAGCTGATATAACAAAATATCACAGACTGTGTGTGAGTTAAACCATAGGAATTTATTTCTCACAGTTCTGGAGGCTAGGAATTCCAAGATCGAGGTTTTGGCCAATTTCTTTCCCTGGTGAGGGTCTTATTTCTGACTTGTAGATGGCCAGCTGCCTCCTGGCTGTGACCTCACAGGGTGAAGACAGCTCTGGTGTCCCTGTGTCTTCTTACAAGGACACTAATCTCATCATGGGGGTTCACCCTCATAATCTCATCTAAACCTAATTGCCTCCCAGCGGCCCTGACTCAAATGCTACCACATTAGGTGTTAGTGTTCCAGCATACATTTTAGGGTGACAAACATTCAGTCCATAGCAAGTGTATATGCGAATCACCTAGGAATCTTGTTAAAACACCTATTTTTACACAGTAGTTTTGGCATGGGGCCTTAGAATCTACATTTCTAACAAGTTCCCAGGGGATGCCAAAGGTGCTAGTGTAAGGACCATTCTTCGAGTAGCAAAGTTCGCAGCCGTGTCAGAGCAGGGTGGCACAAATGGATTCAGACTTCCTCTCTCTTTTTTGATATTTTATAAGAAAAAATTTTAAACATACAGAAACTCACAGAGCATAATACAATAAAAACTCAGTTTTTTATTGATACATAATAATTTTACATGTTTATGGGGTACATGTGATATTTTGATATGTGCATACAAGGAATAATAATTAAATCAGGATAATTAGGATATCTATCACTTCAAACATCATTTCTTTTAGAACATTCTACATCTTCTCTTTAGCTATTTTGAAATAAACAATAAATTATTTCTAACTATTGTCACCCTCCTGTGCTATTGAACACTAAAACCTACTCCTTCCAACTAACTGTATTTTAGCACCCATCTTCTCCACTCCTTTCCAGCCTCCAGTATCCATCATTCTACTCTATCTTCATGAGATAAACTTTTTGTAGCTTCTTCCTACATAAGAATGAGAATATACAATATCCGTTTTTGTGTGCCTGGGTTACTTCACTTCACTTAATGTCCTCCAGATCCGTCCATGTTGTTGCAATGACAGAACTTCATTCTGTTTTTATAGTTGCATAATATTCCATTGTGTATATATGCCACATTTGCTTTAACCATTCATTCACTGATGGCTACTTAGGTTGCTTTCATATCTTCACTATTGAAAATCTGTAATTTTTAATATTTTGCCATATTTACTTCATTTTTTTTTTTGCTTAACTACTTAAATGTAAATTGTAGACATCATGACATTTCACTACTAAATACTTCAGTAAGCATCTTCAAAAATAAAGACTTTTCCTATATAACCATTACTCATCAAAATTAACAATAATTGTTAAATGTCATCACATAGCATAGTTGAATTTGTGTTTTAGGATGTTATTTCTGGGGACTGTGTGGGAAGTGACATTTGTATGAGAAGGTATTTATGTATAGTGTAAATATGTATATGTGGGAATGTGTGTAAGTCCACATCTATTCATGTGTACAAAGATATATTATCTGTGTCATGTGCTTGGAGCACTCAGAGAAGAACTCTGAACACCGGGGATTTTCCTGTTTCCCTGGCTCCCAGGAGGCAGCTGCTTGCTCAGGGTGATGTGGCTGCTGCCTCTCTGCATGGTGGGGACTGATTAAGTCCATGACTGTATCCCCGCAATCCTTTGGCAGATGTCATAGCCTTTGTGTACCCAATGCATCTTAACTTCAGCAGGCAAGGAAACATAACAAGAGATATAAATGTGTCAAATACATCAGGATCTAAAAATCAGGGAAGTATCTGGAATTTAGTCAATTCATACTGAACAAGCCATTTGCATGAGACTAGGTTGATAAAGAGAGGTTCTGCAGGTTAGTGACAGGTGCTCCATTAGGCTTTGCCTGCCCTCATTATGGCTCTATAGAAGTCCCAGGTCTGCAGAGGGAAGACCACTAAGTGAGGTGCCCAGGGCCTGTTAACAACAAAGATTTCTTAGAGAAGGGCTTGGTGTATCTTTCCTCTCTTCTTTACACTCCTCTTGGCAGTTTAACATATTCACACTCTACTGAGGTCACAGCCAACAATATTGAGATGCTTGAGGCTTTGCAAAGAAAGAATCCACACTGTAATGATAGGCAGCTGAAGCATGAGCTGATCAACCATACCCAGTAGTACTCACCCATGGGTGCCTCTTGTCTTCTCAGCAAACTGTCGGAAGTGATCACAGCACCACAGAACCAATCCAGGAATTACTTATTGCTCCAATAACATTAAAAATTGGCTGATTCCAATAGGGTAGAAATTATATTTTAAAAAAATACCTAGCAAAATGTTGCAGGCAGAGTCCTGGGTTGGGGCGCAGAGGGAACTTATGCTGAGTGGACCTCTTTCCCCCTTCTCTGGACTGCTCATTACCAGGAAAACCAATTCTACCCAGCACTGAGAGTGACCCCACTATTCTACATGCACTGGCAATGCAGAACACATAGGTAAACACCTTGGGAAGGTCAGGTGGGGTGTCTCAACCTAGCCCTAGGCTTAATGGGTTTCCATGAAGTTCTAACATTTTTAACCATAATATCCCCCCACAGACAGTTGCCTTTGCACACATTGAATTTCGACAGGTCCCAGACACCTCTTGCACTCTTGGCACAGAGCTCTAAACACCTAGAGACCACAGGGCAAAAGAGCTGAGAGGCCAGCACTCCCCACAGTAGGGTCTGTGGAAGATGGACCCAGGGGAAACGGGCTCAAGCTATATTTCTTGCTAATGTTTCCCTTAGCCAGAGACCACTGCTCGCTGTTCCACAACCAAGATGGCAGAGCGACTGCAAACAGCCTCCCTTTATCCTTCTCCATGAAGGATGCCACTGTCCCCATGTGGCTTGTTTCTCCCTAAGGGCCATGGTTGTGTTATAAATCTCTACTCCCTCCTCACCTCTCTTCAGTGCTGACCCCAGGAGCTGCAGGAAGATCACTTTAGGGTGTCTTTTTAGTTTTAATTTGTCCATAAGAATCATCCAGGAGGAACTGGCATAGACAAGAGTTGCTCCTGAAGCTACTATTGATCAGCTTATGTGAGCAAAAAAATGCAGGCATTATTCAAAAAGTTACATGAGAAATAATTCCATTTGGGGGGATTACATGGACTTTCAATTTAACCACGACCTGACACAGCAATTGGCCTGTTTTATCATTATAATAGCCAACAAGCTTGGCTTCTTACTGAAACTGGATTTCAAATCTGGACAAATAGCTATACATTTTTTTAAATTTTTACTCTCAAAAGTTGAAAAAAAATTTTCAGGATATGCTTAAAAAAAAAGGAGTATGTACCTTTGAAATTATTTATGGGAGCAACCCTTTGTAGCTGTATGAGGTGGTTGTGCACAGGAAGGGCTATTTTCAGCCAGGCATAGTGGCTCAAGCCCGTAATCCCAGCACTTTGGGAGGCTGAGGCAGGCGGATCACCAGGTCAGGAGTTTGAGAACAGCCTGACCAGTATGGTGAAACCCCATCTCTGTGAAAAAAAAAATACAAAAATTAGCCAGGCATGCTGGCACACATCTGTATTCTCAGCTACTTGGGAGGCTGAGGCAGGAGAATCGCTTGAACCCAGGAGACCCAGGAGGTGGAGCTTGCAGTGAGCCAAGATCGCACCACTATACTCCAGCCTGGGTGACAAAGCAGGACTCTGTCTCAAAAAAAAAAAAAAAAAAAAAAAAAAACCATGATGAATCCCCTCCTATTCATCAGCATAATACCCATGCTTAGGCCTTATGATGTTTTAATTCCCAGCCATAGAATAAAAAAATGCTGGGTTAGCTTTTATATTCTTTTCATGTAATTGCATTTGCTGCCATCTGGTCTGTTGAAGTCAGAGCAAGAACATTTTGAGATGGAGGGCAGATTTTGACCCAAAAAGTGTCTGCATGAGTCATTAGAATTCAGTGAGCAAGTCATTTGTGAATGGCTATTTCTGGGAAAACCCACTGGCCTGTGGGTAAAGAGACTTCAGTTTCAGTTTCAAACCACACTCATAACCTGGGATAAGATGTTAACTTAGAAGAAATAGATAGACATTTCTCAAGACCATGACTATATATCTAAAAATTTAAAGCTAGAAATATGCTTAATGGAACCCTAAAAGCCTTATCATTAATGTCAGAGAAATATAAGAATGTTCACTATTTCAATAGTTATCTTTAAACAAGTGCAAACCCATGCAATTAGGAAGAAAAGACAGAAATAAATGTGTGAGAAATTGAAATCAAAAAAGGTTTCCACTACTTTGTTGATGATGAAATAGTCATTAATTTACAAAAGACAAGACAGTCCAGATAAAACCCATTAAAAACAAAAAAGACATTTTAATAAATTCATACAGTTAATATTCCAATAAAGTTTTCTTAGATACAAAATATAACCATCAGAAGATAAAATGGAAGAAAATATCCAATTTACAATGCCATCTCCAAGAATAAAATAGCTTAAAATCAACTTGAGAAATTTGTAGAATCCATCTTTGTAGAAGCAAAGTATAAAACTACTGAGAAGCATGAAATAAGATAGAACTTCATGCCATGTGTATCAGTCTATTCTCACAGTGCTATAAGGACATTCCTGAGACTGGGTAATTTATAAAGGAAGAAGGTTAATTGACTCACAGTTCCATAGTGCTGGGGAGGCCTCAGGAAACTTAAAATCATGGCGGGAGGTAAACGGGAAGCAAACACGTCCTTCTTTACAAGGTGGCAACAAGGAGAAATACAGAAGGAAGAGGGGGAAAGCCCCTTATAAAACCATCAGATCTCATGAGAACTCACTCACTACCACAAGAACAGCATGGAGGTAACCTCCCCAGTGATTCAATTACCTCCCACTTGGTCCCTCCCATGACACGTGGGTTTTATGGGAACTACAGTTGAAGATGAGATTTGGGTGGGGACACAGGCAAACCATATCACCATGTCCTTACATGGTAAGTGAAGACACAATATTGAAAAAAAAACCTATAACTGTTTATATTAAAAGTAAGGCAAGGGGCAATAGAATTGGGGCTCATTTTGTTTTCTCACCTCTTTTTTTTCATGGAAATAGCTTTATCATCTTATTTATCTGATATTAAAAAGTAATATTCATGAAATCAACCTGTGTCCTTCAATGGATAACTGGATGAAGAAAATGTGGTATATATACACACGGAATACTATGCAACCATTAAAAAAGAATGAAATCATGTCTTTGGCAGCAACATGGTCAAACGATGTTGGAACTGGAGATCATTATCCTACATGAAATAACTCAGAAACAAAAAATCAAATACTGTATGTTCTCACTTATAAATGGGAGCTAATTAATGGTATACATGGACATAAAGATGGAAATAATAGACACTGGAAATTCCAAAAGGGAGGATGTTGAGAGGAGGATGAGAGTTGAAAAATTACTTATTGGCACAATATTCATATTTGGATGTTAGGTACAGTAGAAGCCCAAACCCCACCATTACACAATATATCCATGTAACAAACCTGCATGTGTAACCCCTGAATCTATAACAATAAAAAGTAACATTCAGTGATTTGTCAAAAACTACTTAGAAAAATACTGTAAGCATAAGTAAGTAAAGGTATAGAGAAGAAACTTCAAATTCATAGATGATCCTCTTACCACTTAGAGAAAGCCACTAGGGTGAGAACACATCTTTCAATAATTTGTTAGGTGTATGTATCTATATCCTTTGTCAATGAGATCATATCATGCTTGCTGGTAACTGGGCTTTTTGACATTTGATTTATCTATTGTAAAGCCTATAAGTTTATAACTATATCCATCTAACTATTTCAAATATGATTTCAAAGCCTATATAGAATTACATTATAATGGTTGTTTTGTAAAATTTATTTAATTATGAAACCTATTCATGGGCAGTTCTAATTTTTTTTTGCTAATTTTAACTTCAGTATGATGAATATTCTGTGTGTACATCTTTTTCCACTTGTCTTTTTTAAAAAAAAAAAATATACACCTATAAGTGAATATATATCAAGAGGTATAATTTCGGGTCAAAGAAAAATGATTGTTTTAATCTTAATATAATTTATTAATTCATTTTAACACTGCTAAAAAAGATATATCCGAGACTGAGTAATTTATAAACAAAAGAGGTTTAATCGACTCAGTTTCGCATGGCTGGGGAGGCCTCAGGAAACTTACAATCACGGCGGGAGGGGAAGCAAACACACCCTTCTTCACAGGGGAGCAAGAGAAAGAAGTGTGAGAGTTGAACGAAGGGGGAAGCCCCCCTATAAAACCATCAGATCTTTTGAGAACTTTCTCACTATCACAAGATATAGCAAGGGAAACTGCCACCATAATTCAATTACCTCCAACTGGTCCCCTGCCACAAGACATGGGGATTATGGGAACTACATTCAAGATGAGATTTGTGTGGGGACACAGCCAAGTCATATCACAGAATGTCTTTAACAAAACAAAACAAAACCCTTCAGAATACATGTTATTAGACTCTCAACAATGAGAATGCATATCTTTGCCCAGACTTCTGCCAATCCATCTTTTCCCTGATAGCTTTGCATGCCTCCCTGATCATGCTTTAAGTTTAAAATATGTGCATAGATGTATTTGAGAACTTTCAATCCTGTTCTCTTTATCTGTTTGCTCATTTTTACATTGATATCACCCTGATTCAGCTACTATAGTTCATAAACATGTTTTAATTCCCTGCAAAGCTATGTTTCTCCCTTTTCTCGTTTTTTTCTCCAAAATGTTTATGACTTTTTCTAACACTATTATCTTTACTGATGGACTTTAAAATCTTTTTATAATATTTTTTTAAAACTGACAGATTTGGTATTTTGATTTGGGAGAATTTACAGCTTCATGACACTGACTGTGTCCATTTTGGGGGGTCTTTTGTTTCTCAGTATAATTTCATAGTTTGCCTCACATGAGTCCTGCATTCTACATTAAGTTTATAGTTTTGGTCTGATGTATTCTATTGTAGCTTATTTTTATTATAGTACATCATTGGCTATATTGCTGTATAAAAAATTAGTTTTTCTTTACTGATTATATTAGTCCATTTTCATGCTTCCGATAAAGACATACCTGAGACTGGAAGAAAAAGAGGTTTAATGGACTTACAGTTCCACGTGGCTGGGGAGGCCTCACAATCATGGTGGAAGGCAAGGAGGACAAGTCACATCTTACATGGATGGCAGCAGGCAAACAGAAAGAGTTTGTGCGGGGGAACTCCTCTTTTTAAAATCATCAGATCTTGTGAGACTTATTCACTGTTGCAAGAACGGCACGAGAAAGACCTGCCCCCATGATTCAATTACCTCCCACCAGGTACCTCCCACAATACGTGGGAATTGTAAGAGTTACAATTCAAGATGAGATTTGGGTGAGGACACAACCAACCCATATCTGATGTTCAGCTGACCATCTCCTGAACTCTTATTCATTCTAGTGTGTCTAATTTTGTTTCAGTCGATTATTTCAGTTTTTTTCAGGTAGACAGTAATATCCTCTGCAAGTAATATTGATTTTCTTTTTTTTGCCTTCTCGGGCAATGCTTTCAAATATTCTTCCAAATTACTAAATGATTTTCTTTTAAACTTAAAATATATATTTATATATTTCGTGAGTAGGAAAGGGTCCTGGCTTTGGTTTTAGCAAATATTCATATATGTCGAGACATATCTAGAGATTTGATGGATTGAACTCCCTAGAAGTTCAAATTCTGAGTACCAATGACCTTGACCATGACCATTGAAGAGAGGCATAATTTGAGTATATAATTGTATCTGCTATTTGGATATCTTGCCTTGCAACCCACTGGGTTTATGTCTGCTTCTAAGAAGAAGAGTGGGTAAGCTTATTTTATTTTTAACCAAAACTATAAAACATTGCTGCATAACCATCATTACTTCAGATCCCTCTAGCAAAGTGTAGTGCAGGGTGTAGAAAGTCTACCTCTTTCATATACAGCAGACCCCTGGGAAAAAAAGGGCACTATCAGATCTTTGATGTGTCAGTGGTGGTTCCAAAGAGGAATACGAGTGCCCAGTGGGAAGGGAATTATTCCCAGAGAAACAAGAATAGTGTCATTGGGAACAAGTGCTCAGTACAGTACCTAAAACTCAGTGTTTAGTGGATGAATAAATTGATGTTGGCATGTCATAGAGTCCCACTTATTATTAGTTTTTTGTTCAATTATCTTTGAAAATTTCAGTTTCATTACATATATTTTAACAGTATGTTAATTATCAGGTGAAACTTCTTCATGAGCAAACCTTTTATCAATATTAAAAATTGCCCCCATTATCCTATTTGATGTTGTTTTTACCTTTGAAAATTGCTTTGTCTAATACTAGCATTGCTACTTTATAGTTATTTTTGTTTTCTTCAGTATATCTTTGTTAACCCTTTGATTTTTTTCCTGTTTGGGGTCATTTAATTTTTGTGTGTCTTTTAAGTAGCATATTGTTAGATTTTTGTGGTTTAACATAATCTGAGAGTCATTTCCTTTTAACAAAGTAGTTTAACATTTACATTATTAATACCTCCATCATCATTAGTCTCCTTTAGCTTCTACAATGTTATTCTTTCCTTGTGATTTCTTTTCTACTCGATTTTTATTCTATTGGCTACTTTGGTATATTCCCAGTTTAATGATTTAAAAGGTATTAATACTTCTTTTAACTTTATTAATAGTTAGCTCAAAGTTTTAAAAAATGTTAATTTGAACTGCTATTAAAATAACTGTGGGCCAGGTGCAGTGGCTCTCACCTGTAATCCCAGCACTCTGGGAGGCCCAGGCAGGCAGATCACCTGAGATCGAGAGTTTGAGACTGGCCTGACCAATATGGAGAAACCCTGTCTCTACTAAAAATACAAAAAATTAGCTGGGCGTGGTGGCATATGCCTGTAATCCCAGTTACTCAGGAGGCTGAGGCAGGAGAATCACTTGAACCCAGGAAGCGGAGGTTGCGGGTGAGCTGAGATCATGCCATTGCACTCCAGCCTGAGCAACTAGAGCAAAACTCCATCTCAAAATAAATAAATAAATATGAAAGTCAGAAGAAATAAATAAGTGTAGGAGTAAATATTTTAGAAATGGTATGGATTTATCTCCTTCTTTCCTAGTTATTGCTCATTCAACCTAAATTTATGCACCATGTAATTTTCTTTTTGCTTTTAAAAAATTATTCCACATTAGGAAGTCTTTTTCAATGGATGAATAAAATAACTGGTAAATATTACAAATGCACTTAAAGCAATTACTTGGTCACATATCTATGTTACCTTTGCTTTGTGGCTATGGTTGTGATTGTTTTGCTTTGGTTTTGCATTCATTTATTGAGTTGTGGTTATTTGTCAGGCATGAGCTACTTGTGTTGGACATATTTTATCTTGTTCAAGCATCACAAAAGCCTTTGTGGAGTAGTAGTCGCTATTCCCATTTTAGTATTGGAAAAACTGAAGCTCATAGAGCTTCAATACATCACCCAAGGTCCTAAAACTACAAGTGTATGGAGCCAGAGTTTGAGCACAAGTCTGTGCCTTTCTAACTTCCACATCCTTCTACACTGTACTTGGTAGCCTCCACTAACACTTGCTGAACCTACACAACGTTCTGTCTATGTGCACTGAAATTGGGGAATCCCATGGAGTTCTTTCTGTTTGATATTCTTTTCATGATGTTTGCCTGAAAACATGATATTCCCTCACAACTGTAAGCCCCAGATCCCTTCTGTGCCATTGTCTTCAATTGTATGCTCCCCTTACTGCTTCTGTTCTCCCTGTTCATACTCTCTGGGATTCCTTCAACAGTCTCTCATCATTTATCTCATTTTTCATCTATAAGAATTCCTCACATTTGCTCTTTCTCTAATTCACCACTTTGATTTGATACAATGTCCAATTTTCTGTTTTCTGGTCCCACTCAGTTTTTAATTAGACTAGTTGGATTCCCATTTCCATACAATCCTCCATAGTCTTTGTGAGTTTCTTTCTGAATGTCATCATGGTTGCAGCATCTGCTTTGATCTTGTTGAGAACACACATTTTCTACTGATTCCAGTAAATGTATTTCTACTGGAGGCCATTCTTCTGGTTTTCAAGGGTGTCCTGCTTTTCATTTTGTTTAAATCTGTAGTATTTATTTACAGGCCTTGCTTTTTTTTTTTCTCCCCTTGTTTTCTCTTTCTTAGAAAGATAAAATGGAGTGTATGTACTATTAGTTAATAGCCAAGTAGGAGTTAGGCTGGCTTCTGTCAAAGATTTGTGTCACTGTCCAAGTCTTTAAGCTCTGGAACAAATTGAGGATAAAAATAATATATAAAACAAATTTTAATCTCTGTTGCAGCTCAAGCAGCCTCAGGAAAGTGTTGGTGACAGAGCCAGGCTGAAGGGAGCTCTGATCCTCTGCTAAGTGGTAGGCTGCCCACAACAGACACAAACCTCAGCGTGTCCAGCCCTCTGTAGGGTCTGGAATCAACACCAGAGAGAAAACCTGGAGCTGTGCCATCGCCACTGGAGTCAGGTGGCCTGGCAGTGAGCAGATGTGACAAGTGGGCATGCCACCTTGCCTTTGGCATTCTCCCAGCTGAGATTTAGTGTTAGGGGCTTGCTGCCTCCATCTCCTCTGTTTCCTCCCAGGCATGCCTTTTGTTCCCAGACAGGGAGCACATGCTAGTCCTCTCAACAGCTTCAGTATGGTGGAGTGTCAGCTTTTGTTAGCAGAAGTTACTTGAAATTCTCACCATGTAGTTGACACCCTTGTTTCCATAGCTGATGAAAATTTTTCATCACTTGTGTTTTCCATTGATTCTTTCTCTTTTATTTTAATTTTTATTGTTATTTATTTATTTATTTATTTATTTTGAGACGAAGTCTCACACTGTCACCAGGCTGGAGTGCAGTGGCGCCATCTTGGCTCAGTGCAACCCCTGACTCCCTGGTTCAAGCAATTCTCCTGCCTCAGCCTCCCAAGCAGCTGGGATTACAGGCATGCGCAATCACGCCCAGTTAATTTTTGTATTTTTAGTAGAGACGGGGTTTCACCATGTTGGCCAGGATGGTCTCGATCTCCTGACCTTGTGATCTGCTCACCTCGGCCTCCCAAAGTGCTGGGATTACAGTCGTGAGCCACCGTGCCTGGCCTTCCATTGATTATTTCAATAGGCCAGGGAGGATAGATCATTCTGTCTTGAACATCAATGGGATTCCTCTCCATTAATTCTTAATTTCTCCTTCTTTTTCATTTCATTGGCATCAAAAATAGAATAGTTATCAGCATCTTCATTCCTTCCCTTCGCCCTTCATTTATTGGCATCTACTTGACAAATCTCCTGTCTTAGTAGAGAGATTGGCATTCTTTTCTCACATGGAAAACACCCTGGGAATTTTCCTCAAATAATTTATGACATTGTATTTAAAATAAAATAAGTTACCATTTGATTTATGTTTCACTGTTTGGATGCCCCTAAAATTCCTTTTAGTTCAAATTTATATCTTGTATTTTAGCATCTTTAAGTAATTGCATCTATATTTGATGAAATGTGGATGAAGCTTATATTTATTAGATTGCAAATTATTATGCAGTGTGCAATTTTGATTAGCAAAGTGCATCATAGTGTTGTTACGAATTAATAAGGGGGAAAATGTTTGGTATTACCCAAGAGAAATGAGATGAAAATTTTAGTCCACAAAAATAATGAAAACAAATGGCTTGATTGTCCTATATGCTAAATCACAAAAAGAATTATTGCTAACATCTTTCTACCACCTGGCTCTTGAGAATACTTGAATGGTACTTTAGTATTTTTCCTCGGAGTATGCAATTTATAGCTGACTAAACCATTTGTACCATTTTCCCATTAGCTGTATTGAACACATATTTACTCCAATATATTTTATGTATATTTGGCTATGAATGCAAACATATACATAAAAGAATATACAAATAATGTCCCTAAGCATGACTTAATATAATGTGGGCTTGGTGAGTTAGAAATGGGGTTAGGGATATTGCTAGGAGTTCAGCAGGACAGTAACTGAGTTATAAGATAATTATTCCTCTTCAATGGCTCTCACCATGACAACTCAGTTCTGAAATTCAACTATTATTCAGCTCAAATTATTGTCAAAGTTTAAAGCTTGAATTTTATTGACCTCCTTCTGATGTCTATGACATCTAATCATCTGGGTATAAGAAGCCAGATTGTTAACAGCAAGAGCAGCTTAAAAGATTCTTACTGAACACACCTGGACAGGTCCTTTGTGAAACCCAAACTATGATTCAGTCTCTGGGCTCTGTTATACATCCATAACCACTTGGGGCAGAAATTGAACATGGCATTCCCATCTTCCTTACTATGAAGCTGCAAATCTTTCACAGCCGAAATATTCCAGTTTGTTTTATCGTCAATATAGGCGGCCTTGTGACTTAAATAGCAAATTTCTGCTCAACTTTTAGATGGAGAAGTGGAGGAGGAAGAGGAACAGAAGTAAAAAAAGGGGGAAGGAAGGTAAAAATATAGAAAGAAAATCATTAGTAACTTCCGATAAGATTGTTCAGAAGTTGCCTTAAGATTATGTGGGCAAGTATACCATCCAACTAACCCAATGCCTGACTTTGAGCCATCTCTACACATAAAAGGAAAATACAGTTTTTTAGTGTCAAGTTGAAAGGAAGTATTGCACCTCACCACTGAAACTGGTGAGTAGCATTCAGCTAGTGTATTAATTTGCTAGTGTTACCGCAACAAAAATACTACAGACTGGGTGACTTAAACAACAGAGATTTACAGTTCTGGAGGCTGGAAGTCCAAGATTGCGGTGTCAACAGGGTGAATTTCTTCTGAGGCCTCTCTCCTTGGCTTGCAGATGCTGCCTTGTCACTGTGTTCTAGCATATAGTTGTCCCTCATGCTGTGTGTTTCTGTGTCCTAATCTCCTCTTCTTATAAGGATACCACTCGTATTTGATTAGAGTCTATCCATATGACTTCATTTTACCTTAATTTACATTTACTTCTTTAAAGATCCTGTTTCCAGATATAGTCACATCTGAGATACGGGGGTTGTGACTTCAACATCTGAATTTGGGCATGAAGATACAATTCAGCCCATAACAGCCACTAAGGGAGCTAAAAATAATTTTATTCAACAGGGCATTTTTTTGTGTCTACTATTACAAATAAATGCTATTGACCACACAGAAATACAGACTGCATCTTTGCTTCAGTAAATTTATAGACTCTTGGGTGAAATCAGACCTACACAGGGGAAAGGTGAATAATTGGAGTATCCAAATGGGTGCTGAGGGCTATGAAGTTACTCAGATCCTTCCTGGGTAAATAATGCCCTGCCTCTGCCCACAGGGAGCTCACTATCTAGAAAGGGGGAATCAGTTCCTAGACAATCAATTAAAACTTAGCCTGCCAATTACTCTAGATGGTGAGCAAAATATGGTACAAACTCACTGGAGGGAGCTATTTCTTCTGAGTTGTTGATGGAAGAAGGAGGAGGACTTTTCTCAGGAAAGCCTGGCTGAGAAGGAGATGGGACAAATGGCCTATTTACCAAGAAAAAGTCAAATCAAGCACCTCTTTTGGGGCAGCATGGAGATAATGATCAGAGTGTGGGCATGTTCAGAGTGCCATCATGAATAGCGCTTCAGTGTTTAGGAACTGGGAATACAGTTCTTGAGATCAGAGGAGAGGTACTTGGCATGAAATATTTTGATTGTGGAATGACAGGCATAGAGCAGGACATGGGTGAAGTGGAAGCTATGGACAAGAACGAGGAGAGTATAACGAAGAATAGTACAGAGAGCAGAACGTCGATGAACATCTGTATGTCTAAGGGTCAAGAGAAGCCAGTGAAAGGGACTCATCAGAAGTAGAGATGCAGGAAGTGAGGCAGGAGGACAGAGCACAGCCCACACCACAGGAAGCCATTTAAAGGCCAGGAGAGGAATCACACAGGAAGTGGGTGGATTGTAGACTGCAAGCAACCATAGTTGTTTGTTGTTCAGGGGCCTGATGTTTCCAAAAGGGCAAACAGGTTCCAGACCAAGGAAAGAAAACAGCTTTGGTAACTAGGAAGCTGCTAGTGGCATGCAGGACTGGTTTCAGATGAATAGCCAGCAAGAAGCCAGATTGGAGAGGGGTGAGAAGGGAATGGCCCCAGAGACTTGGAGGGAGCAGGGCCAAGGCTTGTAAATAGCAGCACTGAAAGGAAGAGGGTGAGTGTCCAGCAGAGTAGGGAGCAATGAAGCAAGAAGAGAGGGGTCAGAAGCAGGAGTTGGTGATCTCCAACATAGCTGGGCTCTGTGCAAGAAATGTTAAATATGTCATTCCAGTCAGTCCTGTTAACAATTTGTTACCCTATTTGACCATGACGAAACTGAAGCTCAGTCGTGTCCAAGTTTAGATCATTGATAAATAGACAAATTGAGACTCTAAGCAAGTAGTTGTCAATGTTTTGTTTCTTTTTCTGGTGGCATTTCAATTAACTAGAAGAAAAATTAATTCAAATATTAGAAGCCAAAACCTTCTGAAACGGGATATGCCACTTCACAGGACAGGTGTGGAAGGAGCATAGGAGAGGGGGATGACCTCACATATGGGAACAAGTACTCTATCAGCTTTAGTGTGCATTTACTGTGAATGTGAAAGTGCCCAGCAATCTGAGGTGACAGCCACCTAACTTATGTGACATGCAATGTCCAGGGCAGGCTCATGGTCCTGGAGGGTGCCTTTTGGGTTCCTGGCATGTCCTGCTGGAGACCCTGATGCTATAGATCTTCCCAAGTAATTCCCTGATGCTGGGTTAGGAGTTGATAGAACAAAAGCATGGAGCAGCGAAGGGACTAGACTTTGCAGTCAGACTGGCTGCGTTTGGGTCTTGGTTCTGCCACTTACCAACTATGTGATGTGTGACACTGGGCGAGTGACTTAACCCCTCTGTGCCTCCATTTTCTTATCTAGTAGAGATAGTTCCATGTAAGAAGGATATTATAATAATTAAATCCATGAGTGTTTGTCAAAGGCTAGTGCATTTATTAAATAAATAAATCTGAAACTAATAAAGGTCCAACCGACTTCTGTACTTACTTATTGGCAGAATAAGAATATTAAATAAGAATATATTTTAATCATTTACAAATTTATATATATATGTGTGTGTGAATATATATATACACACCTACAGAATTTCATAAATATTTATATATATACATACACACATACACCATTAACTACCTACAGAATTTTGTTCAGTGCTAAGCAGGGGATATTTATTCCCATTTTTACATGAGGACATTGAGGCCAAAGTAGTTAGACAATGTGCCTTTGAAGCCTCATATGTCCTCGGAGGAGCAGGGCTGAAAAGCCTCCTGATTCCTCTTCCAGGGTTTGGCAGCTTAGAGGACAGCTTCAAAACTTCTCTGCCGCTTCCTGCTCAACTGGTGGCTTCTGACGCTGATATCTAACCCACCAGATGGTAGGTTCTCTAACAAAGCATAAATGCTTTGAAACAGTGTGATAGGCAGAATAAATGCTCCCAAAGATGTCCACATTCTGGTCCCCAGAACCTGTGACTTTTTTACCTTACAAGGCAAAAGGGGTTTCATAGATGTGAAAAGTTAAGGATGTTGACATGTGGATTATAGACGGGGAGTATTATGACATCAACTGGTCCGCTGCAATTCAATTCGGGCACTAACAACCAGGAGTTAGGACAGTATTATGACATCGACTGGTACACTACAATTCAGTTCTGCCACTAACAACCTGGAGATTGGGCAGTATTATGACATCAACTGGTACACTACAATTCAATTCTGGCACTAACAATGCGGGGAGTATTATGACATCAACTGGTAGACTACAGTTCAATTCTGCCACTAACAACCTGGAGTTGGGCAGACCCCACAACTTAAAGGGCATGGTCCACAAGAAGACTGCTCTCAGTTCAGACTAACCGGCTGCAAATCCAGGGACATCCATGACCCCCCTCAAATTTGATAATTTACTAGAATAACTCAAAGAACTCAGCAAAGCACTATATTTCCAATTACAGTTTTATTAAACTATAAAATTTTATGGGTTTCATTAAACCCAATTCAGACTTCTGACCTCCAGAACGATAAGAAAGTAAATGTATGCTCTTTGAAGCCACTTAAGTTTGTGGTCATCTGTTACAGCAGCCTGAGAGACTAATACCAACAAGAATCACGCAGGGATGAGGAGAACCAGCAGAATCACACAGTGGTCAGGAGAAACAGCAGAATCATGCAGGGGTCAGGAGAACAGGTGCTGGCACCACACTGCCCAGCTTTCAATTCTGATTTCTCCACTCACCAGTTGTGTGGCCTCAGGCAAATTTAATGTTCTTTCTCTTCCTCTATATCCCCAAAGTATTACCTAAGATTTTGCACACTGTTTTTACCCATAAAATGCTTAAAACAGTAACTGAAACTTAATAGTCACTATTATTTGGTGTAGGATGTTTGAAATGTATGAAACTACTCAGGTGAAAACAGTAACGACATTAGCCAAATCTTCTTGGGAATTGTGGGCTTGAGTAATGTCTCCCCTGCCCTTTGGTCACCTAAACGTCTGTTCTGCTGCTGGAATCTTGATTCTTAGTCATTATTTAAAATCTCTCAATCTGTCTCTCTTTATTACTTTCTCTCTCTCTCTGTCTGAAGGCAGTTTAAACAAATTGCTGAATGTACCAAATCCCTCCCTGCTCTTAAGTCCTGAGCTCCGGCCATACTGGCTTCATTTCTCAGGGGTGACCCATCCGTGTCCTTTCCCTGTCCCTGCAGTGTGCTCTGCACTGCACTAATCCAGGCTGCAGCCCTGTGATGTCACGGATGGCTGAATGCCCTGGCCCATAGCCCTCAGCCTCGGGGGGTCCTAAGCCTTTCAGCAGTTGCCAGCATGGCCAGAATTCTCCATGAGTGGGTTTTGTTGCCATCAGCCACCTCTTGGTGGTGCACATCCACTGGAGTAATGAGGATCTACTACGGTGACTTCAGGTGAAACTGAGCTTCAGCAAGCCCTAGAAATCTACAGAGGAAGGTGCCTTAAAGGTCACCTTGTCCAGTCACCTCATTTTGTAAGTAAAGAATAAGAAAACTCTGGAAGAGAACAGACTTAAGATACCAAAAAGTGTATGGACTAATTCAAACATGGACATTGGTCTCATCTTTATTTTGTCAACTACCTCTGCTTCAAGCTTGACAAGATAGCATCACTAAGCCTGCCAAAGGGTTGTTTTGATGAACAAGCGTTAGACTCATGGACTGTGGAGGCAGCAGGGCTGGGACAGATTCTTGATAGCTGCGCCTAATGTGTTATTCCGGCCCTCAGACCACGAAATGACTCAGAGAGATAGGCAGCAGCCTGATCAAAGGCCACAGTCGGGACATGGTAAAGTGAGGAACACACTTTTGGCTGTAGAGTCTCAACTAGGGAAGAATAAATGCTAACTACTGAGAAATAAAATCTTTGGCTCCTACATTTGATTTTGATGATGGGACACATTTGAGGGCAGCTGCCGCATGAGTTACTGGGCATGGCTTAGTGATATGAAATGGTAAGGCAGCACACTGCTCTCAGCCTGGTGCCCTGGAAGGAGCAAGTCTGCCTCTCTTCAGACACCTGGTGAACAGGTAGGTGTATTTTCAGCAGGATCAATCTGTTAAGACTGCAGGGACAATGACTAACCAACTTCCCAGAGTGTCTCTGTCAGTCACACTGATGAGGACTCTGAGGTATATTGAGACCAGCTGTGTCACACTGTCCTTATGGACCCTCCCCTCAATTTCCCATTGACTGCAGGATATATTAAAACAAGGTGTGGTCACACCCTTCTTATGGACCCTCCCCACTCGACTTCTCCTTGACTGCAGGATAAAGTCAAAACAACTTGTTAGGGCAAAACAACTTGTTAGGGCTTCTTCTGAATTGATTTTCAACTTTCTCTCCCAGCATTCCTCTGTACACCTTCCCATCAACAATCACAAATGTCTAGCTGGCCACAAAACCAGAACTTCTGACTGTCAAGAGCATTCTCTCATGCTAACATGCTATCCTGGAATGCCCTCCAAAGACCAGATTGCCCCTTTCTTCATTGACTTTATATAGACTCATTTATCCTTTGTGAACCAGCTCAAATGTCACCTCCTCCTAGAAGCCTTTCCTGACCCCTTGAGGCAGTCAGTGTTCCCTCTGCCATGTTTTCACAACATAAACTCTCTGTTTATTCCTCTTTTGACCATTTAGCTGATTGCATTGGGATAGTGTTTATATAACCTTTTGAGCTTCCAAAGGGCAGAGAACACACTTTCTTTTTTTCCTTTGTAACCCCAGTTCCAAGCACAGGGTGGCCCCTGATCCATGTTTACCAAATGGGTAAATGAGCAGTGGGAACTAATGTGTATTGACTAGTGGTCACATGCTGTGCTAAGTGTTGTGCACATAGTGTCTCTGTTACCATGTGAACATTTTATCTGGGTCATTCTGCATGCACAAGGTGAGCCTGGACTGCAAAGCCACGCTGCATTTCTCCTGCTCCTTTCCCAGGAGCACTGAGAAGGAGAGATATGAACATGGTAGAACATCATTACCCAATTCTGAGAACTCATGAAATCTTCTGTGGATCTAAGCATGTCTTAGTCTATTTGGGCAGCTATAACAAAACACCATACAGTGGTTCACTTAAAAAAAAAAAAAAAGAAAGAAATTTATTGGCCACAGTTTTGGAGACTGGTAAGTCCAAGGTAAAGGTGCCAGCAGATTTGGCGTCTATTTGATGTCTGGTAAGGTCCTCCTTTCTGTTTCATAGATGGCACCCACTGTCTGTGTCCTCACAGGGTGGAAGTGGCAAAGGAGCTCTCTACGACACCCACTTTTTTTTTTTTTTTTTTGAGGCGGAGTCTCGCTCTGTCGCCCAGGCTGGAGTGCCTGGTGTGATCTCAGCTCACCGCAAGATCTGCCTCCCGGGGTCACGCCATTCTCCTGCCTCAGCCTCCTGATTAGCTGGGACTACAGGCACCCGCCACCACTCCCTGCTAATTTTTTATTTTATTTTATTTTATTTTTGTATTTTTAGTAGAGACAGGGTTTCACCATGTTAGCCAGGATGGTCTTGATCTCCTGACCTCGTGATCCACCCGCCTCGGCCTCCCCAAAGTGCTGGGATTACAGGCATGAGCCTTCGTGCCCGGCCTCTAGGGCCCCTTTTATAAGGGCACTAATTCCATTCATGAGGGTGCCACCCTCTTAACCTAATCACCTCCCCAAAGCCCCACCTCCTAATATCATCACATTGAGGGTTAGATTTCAACATAGGAATTTTGAAGGCAACAACAACCTTCAGACCCCAGCACCGTAAATGGACTAGATGGCCATGACCTCTTCCAGACCCCTTATTTCCCTGAGGCAGGTCTTTATCAGTCAAAATCCATCCTTATGCCACCAGAGCCACCTAAGGGCAGCTCCCTCCTTCCTCTCCTCCCTCTACAGATGCCCTTGCTCCCAGCTCTGGCGCCCCCTTCTGGCTGCAGCCTGACTCCCAGCTTGGTGGGCACTTGCATGGGCTTTTCACTTCCCCCATAGCTCTCCAAGCTTCACCTGTTCTTTTCATCTCCAGTTGCCAGCTGCTCCCTTCCTGCTTAAGGCTATGCATTCATTTATTTTCAAATTTGTTTCCTGATTCACTCGCCTACCTAGAAGTCAAAGTTTACTATTTTATTTATTGTTAGAATAACCCAAACTGAGGCACAGGTAAACATTCTATAAAATCGAAAAGATCCAAGTAGGATGCCCGGCACACACATCACCAGAAAGACATTGCTAGACATTTTCATTCTTTTGAGGGCTGAAGTAAAAGCAAAACCTACCCAGGGGCTATGCTCAGGCCAGAAAGTTCTATTCTCATCCAACTAGCAGCTCCAGGTACCTGACAGGCTCTCCAGTTACACTGTGTGCTCACGCATGTCTGGAAATTCAACTGGCCTCAAAATTGCTGCTCTGAAATCTCCAGCGTCATTTTAAATCGGAGATTAAGAGATTTCATGTTGTTGAAACACTTTTATACAAAGAATCTTGAATGACATATTTAAATAAGTAGAAAACTGCCTCGATTTCCATTCCCACAGCCAGGAACTTGGGGAAGGATGAGGAGACAGGCAGCCAAGGTCTGCTCAGAGCTGATTGACAACTGTGACTGTATCTGAGGACAGCCAGGTACTGCAGGCAGACAGCGGGGCTGCCCAAGCTCATTGATTTTGTAATCGGTCACTCCTACCGGAGCTCCTTCTTCTTCCTCCTATGATCATAGACGCCCAAGGCAAAGGGGAGGTCTGCATTATATTTCAGTAAGCGTTACCTGAATCCATATAAGCATACAATTCTGGCTAAAACTCAATAATTCACTGAACTGGCATCCTTTTAGCATCTCTGCAGTCAATGCCTCGCAAAGAATAGTTCTACAATTGAACTAGAAAATTAGAGCTTTTAGCTGGACTCCCCAGAGGTGCATATGTAAAACAGAATTTTAAAAAATGATTGTCATTTCAGTTCAGGGCATAGAATTAATCATGGCCAGAGAGAGAATGCTGAGTCCAGTGGGAAGGGCCACCAAGGGTCACTAGTCACCATCACTACGCAGCAATGAGGTCAGCAATGGACGAAGCATGTCTCTTTCATTACCCGGAGTATCTATGTGGTATATCTGTTGTTGTACATAACCTTTATAGAACCCACCAACAAGGAAATTATTTCCCAATGCAGGTTTCTTGTTTCTTGTATTTTTCTTTTTTCTCTCTCTCTGCTGAAAAATTCAAAAGCCAAGCCTCAGGCAGTGGAAACACAATTATCAGGCCATGAGCTTGACAAACACACTTGTCCCTCTTTCCAGGCAGACAGTGGGGCAAGAGAGGAGTCCCAGAGCCCTGGAGGAGGCACAGTAAGCAAGACTGAGGCTGTGAGAGTTTCTAGGAGCTTCTCTTTGACCAGCGCAATTAGATCACTAAAAGATCATCAGTTCAGACTCCGTTCATGCAGAGAAAACCTCGCGGCCTCAGCAGCAGCAATGGGGATGCATCCTGAGAGCTAGTTGGAGTGTGTGTCCATGGGTGTGTCAGCTTAAGGGCTTGGAGCCGCTAGTGCAAACACAGAGCTACTCAAAATGTGGCATTTAGCACAGGCATCAGCTAGAAGAAATCCTCGGGCTCCAGCTTAGACCCATTGAATCAGAACTTTTATTTTAGCAAGATCACTAGGCAATTCCTATGCACAGTGAAGCATGGTTTAGAGCTCTGTGTCCTGGTCTTTGAGAGACATTTTACAGCTCCCTAGTATTTGCCTAGATTAGCCCTTATCAAGGAAGGAGAGAGAGATTCCCTGCACCACTCCACCCATCAATTAATGTGTATGCATTACGAAGGCAGGCCTCCATTCTCCTGGGCTTTGTGTTTGGCATAAATGTCCTGAACACAGGATCCATATGAACACAGAACTGTAGTCTACAGGCCAGTGTCTTAGGGAGAAGGTGATCACTATCACCCAGCCCAACAAGAATGGCTTCCTATGAAAGAGGCTTGACCTTAACTGAGAGTTTAAGAAGAGGGTGGGGAGCAGTTTATATAGGGAAGCTCATAAATGGGAAGATCTGGAGTATCATTTGCAGGAGAGGCTGTGTGTGTGCAGGGAGGGGCCTGCAGTGGATGGTGGGTGAAAGGCCCTGCAGGGAAGCACTGGGAAGGAGAGGCATACATACTTCTCACCTCCAGTCTTTGTATTTTCCCTCCTCTCAGACCCTTGTTCTGACCCCACCCCAGCCCCACCCCTGTCTTTGCCCCTTCCCCTGTCCTAGGCAACATCCCAGACTCTACCCCTGCCCTGAGCCACATCCCTATCCCAGGCCCTACCCCTGCTCCCCAACTTCTCAGGAACCAAAACTCCCACCACCACAGTCCAATCTTATCCTCTGTTTAGTGATCTACTACCCCACTTAGGCTCTAACAATCCTTACACCTCTCAGAGCCCAACACAGTCCCATCCCTCTCCTGAGGGACAGCAGTCCTGAGTTAGGGAAAAGTTATGGGTAGGCCTGTTTGAAACCAACAATGTCTCCCAGAGGCATCCCAAGTCTCCTTTCTTTTTGCCACCACTCTGCCACACACGTCCCTTTCTTAAGTTCATAAATGCTACTGAGGTTGAATTGAAGGAAAGGCTAGGCATAGCAAAGAGGTGGAGGAGTTCAAGTCGACTCTGCCTGCCCAAACTTTGGAGAAATAGGGTCCCTGAAAAGAGGAGAGTGTTCCAGCCCAGGAGAAGACTGTCTGCAAAGGAAAATGGTCTCTGGACTCATCAGCTGTTTGAAATACTATATCCTCATGGCTGGACAGTTATCATTACAGACTTGTATATAACCAAATGAAATTAATATGCTCATTACTTTCTCGATGATGCTCATTAATGTCTTGATGCTCTGGACAGCCTGGGGTTGCAGAAAACAAAGAACACTTGGGGTCAGGCAGACCTCGGTTTAAGTCCCAGCTTCACCCTCTTGTTTTGGGAACTCAGGCAGATTACGGAACCTCTCATTGCCCTAAATTTCTCTTTTGTAAAATGGAGAGTAATACCGGAAATCTTATAAGGTTACTTTGATGAACAAAATAATCATAAAAATTACCTGCCACATCAGAAAGTTGGGTGGATTTTTAATTTAATTTGTTATAGCAAAAGGATAATACCTTCAAACATATTTACTATACATCAGAAGTTGTTTTCTAGCTTAAACAGTTTTAAAATATCTAAAGGCTAAAATTTGAACTTGAGGCCTTATTGGTTGGATAGTAGAAATAATGGCTAACAACAGTTTCAGGTTTTGGAGAAGGATTAACTAAGATAATATTTTATCAATATAAAATTGACAAAAAGTAGGGAAGTCAGGATAATCTGAATGAGGGGGGAGAAGAGATGTGACCAGACTGTTGTGACATTGTGTTTGTGAAATACTTCTAGCACAATAAGAAGCAAAGGAAATCCAATATTAACATCATGAAACAGCAATAACTTCGTTAATCTTCCTTTCTTTGCACGTCTATTATCAAAGTTAGTCATCTGGCTTACAGTCAACACATTAAAGTATTTAATGATTTCAACTCCTTGGTACTAAGTATAGTTCTTGTATAATGCAAACATAATTTTTGAAATGCAAACATATGTTCATTTACCAGTAATCCTGAATTCATTAAACTAGAATCTACCTGCTTATACTGGCATCTTTGGGAATCAAATCTTAAACTTTTAAAACTTAGATAAATAATTTCCCAGCTACAGTATTTAGACTTGCACCACAGTCAATTCGTAGGCTAAATATTTACAATGAACTGTATGTTTTGCAATAAATGATTAAGAACTACTAAAAATCAAGCATTGTGTTTGTGCGTTCACAAAAAGGAAGAAAATGCGACAGTTGAAAAGTATACTTTGAAAAATTTGTATTTCTCAAAAACAATCCACAGTTCAAACCTCATTCTTTACTGAGTTAAGCTTCATGTCAAGAAATGTCATATCAAGAAAGTCTAATTTTGGAAAGTTTTCACCTGAGGGGAAAACAGGGTCAGTCTGGAAGGAAGTGCAGATACATTTTCTGCTATAGTGTTCACTCTTGCCACCATGACAGCAACATGTTGGAATTTCAGAAGAGGAAACATACAGAAAGAGGACATGCAAACAAATCCATCTAAGGGTTTCTTCAAATCAACTCTATGTCACCAGCAGCTCTTCTCTGGAGGGGCACAAGGAGGCAGACAGGTGCTTTCAGTCTGAATATTGAAAAGGAAGTCCTTCCAATGGAGCTTGCTGACTTATACTCCTGTGTTCACATCTGGCTATCTCAAGGGGGTGAGTATCTCCTAAGGGAGGAACCCATTCTCTTCTTAATAAATCCTGTGCTTTATGCATAAAAATCAACACCTTCCAAAGAGGCTCCGTTCTACGCTGTGTGATGCCTTGGGCTGAAATGACTCTCTAGCGGATAGGAAAAAAGGATATTGAAGAATATCTCTGGGAGATTTTTGGCAACCCATTTAGAACATGCCAACCACGAATATTCATTAAATACCTAGTGTCTAAAATGGAGCTTTGAGCTGTAAGGAGACAAAGAATCAGAATGCCCACTGTCCACAGGGCTTTTGCAAACTAGTCGCTGATAGATTCTTTCTCTTAAAATTGTATAATCAAAGAGAATTTTTAGGTATTTTGTCAAGTGAGCTGAGTAATTGCAACTTTGTTCAAATATAATAGGCTATTCCATTAGCCACCTTTGCAAGGAAAAAAAACTTAATAATAATTGTCTCCACTTATTAAGCATCTGCCATCACAGTTCCTGGAAAAGAGTATCATGATGTCATTTAAACTAAATTATGGTATTTTCATCAGAGGTTTGTGGGGTATTTTTAGGGGGGTGAAGTGTATGTTGGTTGGTTTTCAGACAAGATCAGCAAGAAAACCTGAAATAAGCCCCTTACCACCACCAAGTACAAGGCAAATAATCCAAGCTGGGTTTTAAGATGCTTTGGCCAGCCCTGAGCAAAGTAGAAGATGTATCCTCAAATATATTCCACCAAGAAGGCTTGGACACCCACTCTGGGTTCCACATCATGTACTTGTTCTGAAGGTTTCTGACCTTCCACCCATCTCTTGTGGTTTTGTTCTAAAATCCACATGCTACTACTGGGCCAGGTCAGGCTTCAAAGATTATCTTGGGAATGGGCTTTTCTAGGGACAGAGAGCAGCTGTTAATAAAGACTCCAGTGGTTGCAATGCACAGAAAACTCTGAGTTTACTCAGTACCACCATTGCCTGGGACACCCTCATCTGCAAGTCTGAAGGATAGGGTATCATTGAGCAAGAATTACTACTTTTTTCTTTTTTTTTTTTTTTTTTTGAGACGGAATCTCGCTCTGTCGCCCAGGCTGGAGTGCAGTGGCCGGATCTCAGCTCACTGCAAGCTCCGCCTCCCGGATTTATGCCATTCTCCTGACTCAGCCTCTCGAGTAGCTGGGACTACAGGCGCCCGCCACCTCGCCCGGCTAATTTTTTGTATTTTTTTTAGTAGAGACGGGGTTTCACTGTGTTAGCCAGGATGGTCTCAATCTCCTGACCTCGTGATCTGCCTGTCTCGGCCTCCCAAAGTGCTGGGATTACAGGCTTGAGCCACCGCGCCCGGCCTACTTTTTTCTATTTATGTCTCCAGTACATAGACCCCCTACAGGACACTGCACTGGGCACTGAAAGGACACTCCTAATGTTCACCCAGATGAATGCTATGTCCTGGAGTCCTTGTCCATCCGATTCTCTGGTTTTCAGTATTAACCCCTGCCAGTCTACCACTATAATGCATTTGACTCCAGAGTCTTGAGAAGCAAGTTTTGCCTCTGTACTGAATGGCTCTCACAATATCTCCAATAGAGTTTAGTAGACCTGCAATACATCTAAGATGTCACATTTTATATCATTTATAAGGATTTGTGTTTTAATTTTTAATTTTAAAAGTAACTAGTTCAACTTATCCTTTACTGATGAGAAATAGAGGAAGTGAGTTGCCATGATTGTCATATCACTGGAATCCCTGAATCTTAGTCCAGGGCCTTTTCTATCATCCAGCTTCTAAGAAACCAAATGATTTGTCAAAATCTACCATAAACAATAAGATGACAGGGTATCCTGAGGAAAATAGCAGCCGGAAGCTCCTCAGTTTATAGTATAAAGGCATTAATTTGGGAATTAGAGACTTGCAGAGAAACTCACACAACAGTCCACTACTGTGTCTGTGGAGTATTAGTCTCTCCTCTCCTGCCTTCCAAATGTCATGTAAATGTCACTCCTTGGCTGACTCTTCCCCCTAAACCTTAGGAGCAAGGGAAGGCTGTGCAATGTGGCTCACGGCTTCTCCTCTGGAAGAAGTGGTGATGTTGAGTTAACAACAGAAAACTCAGCATCTGTGAATTCATCAGTGTTAAAAACTGTGATGTGGGCAAGGCTCTGAGTAGATGAGCAAGGGGACTTGCTGAGTTGTGTATTAGTCTGTTCTCATGCTGCTATAAAGAACTGCTCAAGACTGGGTAGTTTATAAAGGAAAGAGATTTAATTGACTCACAGTTCTGCATGGCTGGGAAGGCCTCAGAAAACTTACAATCATGGACAAAGGGGAAGCAAACATGTCCTTCATCACATGGCAGCAGGAGAGAAAAGTGCTGGGCATAGGAGGAAAAGCCCCTTATACAACTATTGGATCTCATAAGAACTCGCTCACTATCACAAAAACAGCATGGTGGATAACCACTCCCATGTTCAATTTTCTCCACCAGGTCCCACCCTTGACACATGGGGATTATTACAATTAAAGATGAGATTTGGGTGGAGACACAGAGCCAAACCATATCAAGTTGTTAACCAATTAACCAGAAAAATGCCCAATCAGAACAAGTCTTTTCCAAATCATACATCTCTCTCTCTCTGTCTCTCTTTCTGTTTCAATAGTGGCTTGGGCCTGAAGTACTTGGAAAATTTCCTCCCTCCAGTAGAGATCTTATTCAAGGAAAAGAAAAGTGCCTTTTTAGACATTAGAGACTCCAATAGGTGTGTGTGCTTTGACAGTCGCCCTCCAGTGGGGTGAGTGAGAGGGAGCACTTTGGAAGATTTGAGAGACCTCCTCCCTGCAGAACTGGGAGCAAACCAGAGGGAGTAGCCTAGGGCTTGAATACAAACTGATCCCAAATTTATGCCGACTGAGTGGCTGATATCTTCTAGATAGTTCAGAGATGCATTGGGTTGTACACTGTTCGTGATGAAAGTCAAAGTCAAATCAATGAACAGATTGTTTACATTACAACTTAACCAAATGGGAGGTTTTATTAGTGGATTGTAATGATAAATCCTTTGTTCATCCCGTATTAATTGACAACCTACTATAGTAGGTGCAGTGGGTATAGTACATGTAGTAGGTCCAGGTCCTGGGCTGAGAGTAGAAAATGCATAGATGAAAAAGATAAAATGCCTGCCTTCAAGGAGCTAGTAATCTAACTTAAGACCAACTTAATAAGTTAGCTACTGCTATAAAATACACTAAGTGCTATGATGAAAGAACAAAGGACATGTGGGAACAGGGAGGAGTGAGTGTCAGGCTCTTCCTTTGTGAGGAGCAAGTTTTGCAGAGGAAGAGATGATTGAATGAATAAGGATTCAACAGGCAGAAGAGTGTGCATTCTGTGAGGTGGTGGTGTGGTTCTAGACAAGGAGAATAGTATGCAGGAGCAGACAGATACCATGTGATGACTAAATTGTATGTGTCAATTTGGCTAGGCTTGGTGCCCAGCTGTTTGGTCAAACACTGGTCTAGATGTTGCTGTAAAGGTATTTTGCAGATGTAATTAACATCTATAAAGAGTTGGCTTTAAATAAAGAAGATTACTTTCTTTACTATGGGTGAGCCTTATCCAATCAGTTCAAGGCGGTTAAGGGCAAAAATTGACCTTTCCTGGAGAAAAACGAATTTAGCTTCAAGACTGTAACATAGAAATCCTGATTGAATTCCCAGCCCAGTGGCCTTCTCTGCAGATTTCAGGCTTGCCAGCCCCTGCAACCATGTGAGTCAATTCCTTAAAATAAATCTACTAATATATAGTCGAGCCTAGAACAACGTTGGGGTGAGGGGGATCAACCCCTTGTGCAGTCAATAATTCATGTATAACTTTTGACTCTACCAAAACTTAGTAACTAATAACCTATTTTTGACCAGAAGCCTTAATGATAACACAATTGACACATTTTTTATGTCGTATGTATTATATACTGCTTCTTACAATAAATTACATTACAGGAAAGAAAATGTTACTAAGAAAATCGTAAAAGAAAGTATATTCGCTACTCATTAAGTGGAAGCAGATCATCATCAGAGTCTTCATCCTCATCACCTTCACACTGAGTAGGCTAGGAGGAAGAGGAGGAGTCGGTCTTGCTGTCTCAAGGGTGGCAGAGGTAGGAGAAAATCTGAGCAGAACTAGGCCTGTGCATTTCAACCCTGTGTTGTTTAAGGGTCTATTGTATATCCATTTGGTTCTATTTGTCTGGAGAACCTTGACTAATACACAGCAGGTGCAAGATGTGCCTAGGTAAGAAGAGATTCATTACAGCAGAAGTGCAGAGAATGGTGGGAGATGGAGCCATGACGGAGACAGCATGATCATGAAGAACTTTTTGGCCGTGCTCCTAAATTGGGATCTTATCCTGTAAGTATACAGGGGGCACTGAAAAATTGTAGGCAAGGCTTATTGCCACACCATGTCCACCAGAAAAACTCTCTGAGAATTCACCAAAGAGAATAGGGATGGGATGGGACAAGAATTGCTGGCAAGAAAAGATGGCCTCATAGACACTATCTCATTGTTGTGTAAGCCTTAAGATGGAGTCTTCACTCTCATTCTTTCTCCTTTGTGTCTAGTGCACAAGGTCTTTTTAGCCTCTTCACCTTGTTTTACAGTGTGTGCTAGGTGAGATACATGAGCAAGCCAGGCTGTGCTGGTGACCAGAATTTTAGGTCACCATCCCACAAGGGACACTAGCGCTAGACCCATGAACATAGATACTTTAACTGTAGTCTGCCTCCCCAGGCCCATCAGCATTGCAATTGTCACCTTCCTGAGTGACACCCTTGGAAATTCATCACCATGTCACATTTGGCAGCTGAACCAACACGCATCTTTTATTTATGTATGAGCTGAGCACTGGGGAGTAGCAAGCCTCTGTCTCCAGTTCTATAGGGCTGCTGATCTTGAGAGAGCAGCATATTTATTCAAAACCATCCTGAGCTGCGTGAGACCTTTACACATTTGTAAGTAAATAGACTGGGATTATTCATGCTTCCTGTGCAGGCCCCATTCATTGCCCTCCCTAAAGGCTGTAGGCAGCTTTGCAGGAAAGAAGATTCCAGCCAGTCAGAAGGGCAGCATTCATCACCAGGTGATCTGTTTACTGCCTTTCACCCAAAGGGCCCCCAGCTGCACTGTAGAAGAATCACTAAGCTGCCAGAAAAAATGTGACCACCTTCCCACTTGTGCTCTGGAGACAACCCCCTAGCAAGAAGCAAAAGGGGTTGGGCAGAGAGAGAATTCGATAGTTGCCCCTGAGAACAGCCTCACAAAGGGCTACCCAGGCTTAATTTTACTATCAACCCAGCAGGCTCAGCACTGCATGCTCCTAATCCAGGGACTGTGCAAAACCCAAAGTGTTTTCTCTTGGTTCCCAACAGCTTAACAAGGCCTCCATGATACTTTTCTTTACTCTGGGGCTCTGCAAAGGGATGAGACCAAGTATATTGGATTTGGGTCCATGAAATACTAAGAATCCAGCTTAAAATCAGATTCTGCTGTGAGGGAACCCTTGAAAACTCCTTTGGCCTGTATTTTTCATCACTTTTTCCCTTTGAGAAGGGGTTTTATAGTTCTGGAAGTATCAATCCAGCAAAACCTGAATCATGTTTTCAGACAAGTCTAAGCTTCTAGGAGTGACTTAAATGGGGAATTCAAAGAAGTCGGTCTGACTAACAGAACATATGAGAAACATCACAGAGTGACAAGCATGTCCCCAAAGACTCAGACGCCTTTGGTTTTCACCAATAGAAGATTAGGGTCCATCTCCTTAAGCTTCTCCAATCACTGGGAAGAGAGGTGGGGGCGGGGGGGGCGGGGGTTAGGACACAGGGTGAGCTTCAGGTTGAAGGAGTATTTGCGGAGCTGTAGTCTGTCATTAAAACCTTGAACCTTTGCTCTTGTCCAGCAAATGGGAAAATCCTGACTCAGATCCTTTGATGGAGGACATGGAGGAGACAGAGCACCCAGAACATCTGTGTGATACTAAGTGCATTGTTACACAGCAGTGAGGTTCAATATTTTTCAGCATTTCAAAGAGAAGAGAAATGTGGGACAGCACGGAGATCCTGATCTCCAAATCCCAAGATTTACAGCCTGTATTTCAGTCTCAGATTTCCTTGTGGGAGAATTGTTGGCTGTTGTGTGGTGGTGTTTTGTTTTAACGATCTTTTCTACACGTTTCTTAGTGTAAACTAGAAGAAGCCCATGAGCGATGCTGGGGGTAGCTGACAAGCATTCTGCTGGCCTAGGGCACTTGGTCTTGGAGACGTCATTCTGTCCTCTGTTCTAACCTTTGCTGCTCCACTGTTGATTTTTTTCTCGGGCATAGAGAATACGAAAGCGTAATTGATATATACACCTGCCCCACTTGGGACAATGAGGGACCCCTGTTCTTTCACAGCCACTTGTCCTACACACCATACGCTATTTCTATGGCACTTTGCTATAAGGGCCTGTGGTCAGAGGTTGTCATATAAACCTATGTCACAGATGACATAATTTGCATATTCTCAGAACCATCCAAAAATGACACAAAAATCTGCCAAAGACATAATATATTTTGAAGATGGGTGACTAATAATGCAAACGTTAGGGCGCTTCTTGTAGGCATCATTAACTCAAGGATGCGTTATAAAGTACATATAACATAGACATTAGAGGGTTTTTAAAAACTGTAACAGGAAAAATTGTAACTAATTATTACAGTTTCATATTGTGAAATCGTCAAAAAGTTGATACGACTTAAAGTTGTTCATGACCCCTGCAAAGCTGAGGCCCAATGAGTTAATTCAATAAGAAAATAGTTTTAGAAGGAATAAGCTGTCCTTCCATCTTAGAATTGTTCCTATATCTAAGAACAAGTAGGAGATGGTGAGATTTGTGGACAAAAGACTTTGAGTCGAGTTACCTTCTTCCTCACCACATCTGGACACAGCTGACCTCAGCCTTTGGTTATGGTTTATTCATCTGACATTGAGAAAACTGCACCAGGTAATTCTTTGAAAAGCAGAGTATTAGAAAAGGAAAATTTCAAGAGCGCTGACTCAAAAGAACAGTGGGATAGAGGATATGGTTGCCTGAAAGCCATTTCTTGGCAGTTGTTGCTAAAAACTAGAAGGCTCTGACTTGATTTTAATTGGTAGTTCTGGTCACACTGGGAGCAGCTTTGCCCCAGAGCAATCAGAGGGAGAAGCTTTAAAGTGGCTGGAGGTGGCCAAGATGCACAGAGGCTCTCAGCTGGGTCTTGTTGACTACTTGGTAGTTGCTGTTGCTCTAAGCTGCTCTGGGAAGACAGCAAAAATGCAAACCACGGGGAGAATTTAGTAGCTGTTTTAATATTTGCTGAGTGTCCGTGAAGTACTCTTACTCAGTATAAAGAAGATACTGAGGTGAATGACACCACCCCCACTCCGGAGGAGACACATGTGTGAGTAATTATACAGACAGTAAAGCATGACAGCATTGCCTTGATGGAACAAGGGGTAGTGGGACAAAATAAATATGGAAAGACAGTTTAAAGATAAATGATGTGTATGGGTTGATGAGTTAGACTTTGATTTTTATAAAGCAGGTAACAACTGGATATTTCAAATACAGAATTAGAACTTTGTGTTTCTGTGCAACTGCTCTGACAGCATCTGTGAAGGTTTGATGTAAGAAATGGGGTTTTGAGAGAGGCAGGCCTGGGCAGAAGCTATGGCTTACACAGTAGACCAGGAAAAGATAATGAGCAGCACAGTGAGAGTGAGAAAGGAGGGAAGATGTGGGCATCAGAATCTTTTTTATTTTAATTTTATGAATGCATATTGGTTGTACATATTTATGGGGTACAAGCAATGTTTTGTTATAAGTATGCAATGTGTAATGTTTGAATCAGGGTAATTGGGATATCCATCACCTCAAACATTTATCATTTGTTTGTGTTGGCACCATTTCAAATGTACTCCTCTAGTTATTTTGAAATATACAATAAATTATTATTAACTATAGTTGCCTTATTGCACCACCAAACACTAGATATTATTCCTACTAACTATGTTCTTATATCCATTAATCAACCCTTCTTTATCCCCTACTTCCTGCTACCCTTAAAAAGAATGGTAATTGTTAAAAAAAAAATACTTGGTAAGAGACTTTAGGTAATCCATGAAAAAAAAAAAATTTGATGTTTTAGCCCCCAGGGAGTAGTAACAAGGAAGAGAGAGAGAGAGAGAGAGATGGAGAGAGAAAGAGAGATACGGAGGGAAGAACAAGCAGATTCAATAAAGATGGTGCCTTGGGAGAGTCAAGAAAATGTATTCAGTGACAGTCCCATTAAGTCGATGAAACTCAGAAAGATCATCCACCCAGCACTTTGGGAGGCCGAGATGGGCGGATCACGAGGTCAGGAGTTCGAGACCATCCTGGCTAGCACGGTGAAACCCCGTCTCTACTAAAAAAAAATACAAAAAACTAGCCGGGCGAGGTGGTGGGCGCCTGTGGTCCCGGCTGCTCGGGAGGCTGAGGCAGGAGAATGGCATAAAAACCCGGGAGGCGGAGCTTGCAGTGAGCTGAGATCCGGCCACTGCACTCCACCCTGGGCAACATAGCGAGACTCCGTCTCAAAAAAAAAAAAAAAAAAAAAAAAAAAAAAAAAAAAAAAAAAAAGATCATCCACTTTGAGGATCAGGATTTGGGAGACCTCAGCCTATATACATTATTTGAATCTGGGAGATGAAACAGTGCTGAGCACACAGCTGTGTCAATGGCCAGTCCAACTGGCCAATGCTGGGAAAGTAGATGCAAGGGCCCAAGTCCCTATTCTTCCCTTTCATTGTATTATGAAGACAGAAATAATATAGACCTCTTGGAGTCAGCAGAACAATGCTCCCTGCAAAGATGTCCATGTTCTAACCCCCAGAACCTGTGGATATATTAGATTATATGGCAAAGTGGAATTAAGGTTGCAGATGGAATTGAGGTTGCTAATCAATGACCTTAAAATAAAATTATCTTGGATTATTCAGGTGGACATAATGTAATCACAGAGGTCCTTGTAAGTGGAAGAGAGAAATGGAAGAGAAGGTCTGAACCAGAGAGATGGAAGCATCCCAGCTGGACCTTGAGGGAGGAAGGTCTCCTTGAAGACAGAGGAGGGGGTCACAAGCCAAGGAATGCAGGTGGCCTCTAGAAGCTGGAAAAGACAAGGAAATAGATTTTTCCCTAGAGCCTCTAGAATAAACTCAACTCTGCCAACATCTTGATTTTAGCCCAGTGAGATTCGTTTAGTACTTCTGACCTCCAGGACTGCCAGTCTCTTTCTCTCACCTTTTCTTCTTAGGCCTTAACTCCTTTCCACGTTTCTCTCTTTCTTCACCCTAAGTGTTTCTCTCTGCCTGGCCAGGTAGCAGCTGCTAAGATGCCATTATCTGGGGGCTCTTCTGAGTGCAGTAGGCCCTTACCTGGAGGGCACTATCTCCCACCTCCAGGAGCCAGCAGTGGCAGACCCTTTGCTGAAAGGTACAGTCTGGCCTCATACCCGGACATGATGCTGTCAGGATCAACACTGGGAAAAGAGTGAACAAAGAATCCACCAGAAGACTGTGATGCAATTACAAAGGCCTCCCACCGGGTGCTCAGGAGCTGGGATGGTCCCGCCAAACTCTCCCATATTGGGACAGGGGTATCAGGCCTTTTAACCTCTGTATCAACCAGCCATTGGATGTGGGATACCCCCTGGAAAGGGGATGTGATGTTAAAACAGGCAGCTCTCCTCAGCTGAGGATAATTCTGGGCCTGGGTGTAAGACTCAGCTATAAGCTGCTAGTCATCAAAATCCCCAGTCCTACAGAAGGTATATGAATGGTACACTACAGCATCCTCTATAGAGGCCAACATTTCCCCTACCATCAGGGTTCCCTCATTCCCCTCCTTCCTCCACCTTCATCTTCAAGGTCCAACCTAGACATTACCACACCACCACAGCCCCTCCCAAGACACAGGGATCTCCCTCCTCCTACAGAGCCTCAAAGTGCATTGCACTCATCTTATTTGGAATTTTATGTGAGTTACTTCCTCTGCAATTTACTGACCAGGGTTCTTTCCCCAGTTCAGAATGCCCCAAGGACCACTCTTGCTACTTCAACCCTATTCCTCTCCCAGTCTCCTTCTACTCAACCCTCCCACACCCATCACCACTCCCACATGCACATATGCACACATGTAAGCAACACGTCGGCCAAACCATATGGCAGAAGGCTAGCCACACCAATCTAGGTTTGTTAGATATTTGATTGATATAAGAAAGAGAAATGGTGTTAGATGTAACTTTAGAAGTAGGAGAATGTGCTGGGGTAGCAGGAACACATTTCTTGGATGGCTGATAAAATGCTTCTGCTTCCATTACGACAAATCCAGAAAAGCTGCTGCTGCCTCTAACCCAGCACAGAAATCTCTGCCAGGTTTTGCTGCAGAATGAGCACAGCACTGCTGGAGGAGCAACAAACACTTAACATGCATCCAGCGCCAGAACTGGGGCAGTTGCAATATGGGACACTCGGGCTCTGCCCTCCTCTGCTCCCCAGCCAAGTTCTTCCAGCTAAACCACCTCTCAATTTTATGTGACATAAACTTCCAGGTTCTGGGTTCCCTGTTTAATAGTCAAACAAATAATGGTCTTAATTGCTTGTGAAAGACCTATAAGATTTTAAGAGGAAAAGCTAATGAAACGAGAAAAGAGTAAAGCTTGCCCTATCAGAATAAAGAACCCCACTGGGTTATAGCAGGTGACCCCTGATTTTTGCTTTATCTCTCTTACCTTTTCATTTCGTTGGTTATAGCTGCAGGGGTGACAGAGCTGAGAATACCACTTAGTGAGCTCTTATTGGTCTGAAACTATCTTATTGCTTTGTGGAAATAAATTGCAGGAAGCATTTTTAGGTATTGATATCTGTTTGTCAGAGAAAGTACAGTCATTCATGGAGGGTTTCGACACGTCAATTTTGCAGAGAGAATCAACCACCTGGAATCTGTGGTTTCATATTTTCAAAAGTCTGGCTTCACCCAGGATTCACAAAATGGGCACAGGAATCTGTGACCATGTTTCCCCACTCCTCAGCCTCTAGCCCCAGTCCTGTCCCCAATTTGCAGAAAATATTTTCATGCACTGTAAATCACTGTAATCACTCATTCTTCAATTTATTTCATTTGTAAATGGGAACTTAGCTGATTTTATTATTCTGCATTATTAAGCATCGTCTGTTTCCAGATGGTCTGCAGAGTCTGTCCGAGCTGAGGATGTGTGTCCCTGGGCTTTTACTAATTGATCGCCAGGGGCACATGGTCTGCAGGCTTCACTTTCAATAACTGGTCTGTGTTTTTCCAAATGGATTTACATTTTTATGGTCAAATGATGACTTCTCTGGAGACACATACCATGAACGTCTGGCTTGCTATTATTACATGTACAAGTCATAAAGCTATGTAATAAGACTCATAAAAACATGCAAATGTTTTTTCCAGTTCTTTTCCAGGGAGGAAAGAAACATGATCAGCCCTAAAATCTGAAGCTTTGCAAAGCTGATTGTTCTGCTGGGAAATGACAGGAAGGAGAAGAAAACTTCCTCAGATAAGTCCATTTTCAAATAAATAAATGCATAAATTAATACATAATCAAGCAAGCCTGACGATTCCAGAATTTTGTGTGGACAGGGGAGTCACCTCCGGTGGTTGGGAAAAGAGACCTACAATGTCCTGTTCCAAGAAAGAATGTGCTCTTCCTGCTCCCCACCCTCGACCCCTCTGGAAGCCCCATCACTCATGCTGTCCACCTTGGGAATTCATGCATGAGGCCAACCTCTCTATTTGCCACTTAAAACTATTTCTTTCACTCTTCCAGGCCATACTGGTCCCTCCCAACTGGAACCCTCTGACTCATCACACTCAGCTCTCAATTTTATTTTCTCTCTAGGGGATTCATGACTTCAGCTCCAAAAAAGATTTCAGCCTCTTAAAGAACATATATACCTCTCCCACATTTACTGTCCAACCCACATGTCCTGGATACTCTTCAACTCATCCAACATTTGCTATAATCAGTAGATACTCAATAAAAGCTGCACAACTTAGGTGTTCAAAGCCACTCACACGTGGATTCCCTGTATCCATGCGTGCTCACCTCAGTCCATTTTTCATCCTGCAGCCATAGTGAATTTTGTCATGCAACTCTGATCACAGCACTCCCCAGCTTAAATTCTTCCCGAATTATTAACCTGCCCAATAAACCCGGCCATGTCCTGCCAAGTCTAGCTCCTGCCGTCCTCCTCAGCTCCCCTTACATCTTTCTGTCTCAGCTCTCTCTGCTCCAAACACACGAAGCTGCTTTCATTTCCCGCATGCCGGGCTTCCTCCTGTGTGAGATATTTCAGTCAGGCTGTTCCTTCTGTCAAAACCCTGTTTCCCCTTCTTTGACAAGTTAGCATGCACCCCATGACCTACTCATCTTTCAATTTGCACTTATTCAATGTTCCTTCTTCATGGAGTTCTTCCCTGATCTTCTAAATGACTTTCAACCCTCTGTTCCACAGTTGCATGGTACTTGATACTTCTCTTCTGTATTCTTTCCAACAGATATAATTAATATAATTATTTAAATAATTGCTATCAACCTCTGTAAACTTGGAACACAAACCTGGTTCTTCCCCCATAATAACAGGGACTATACTTCACGTATCACTGCAGCCTACAGCCTAGCGGATCCTGAAATACAATAGGTGCTCCACCAACATGTTTTAATCAGTCAAGGAATAAATACAATAGATGACACATTTCCAGTTGTCCCTTCACCCCTGGTCTTTTTCTGGCCCAGGCATCTTGAGTTTGTTGTAAAATGTGGATCATAGGTACTTAAAAAATGTCACGCCTGTATCACCAGGTACCACAGTTGTCCCAGGGAGGTTCAGATCACTCTCAGTGCCTGCTCCCTGTAACCTCCCTCAGCCACATAATTGAGCGACATCAATGAAGTGAAAAAGCCTCAAGACAGGGAAGAAGTGCATGGGATGGTGAAACACTTGGCACTGCCTGCAGACCCGTCCTTCCTGAATTGCCCTCTCCTCTTGGCTCTACGGATGCCATGGCCCCCTGGACTCCCTCCTCTCCTTCTGACCTCTCTTTCTCAGCTTCCTTCAAGGGCTCATTGAGCTAAGCCTGTCCTAGAAATGTTATTGTGTGTTCTTTGACGTATTTTTGGAGCTCTCTCTTCTCACTTTGATCCTCAGACCTGTATATCCAGCTACCTCCTGCACGCTGGCTCTCCCACAGACACCTCAGTTCCTACACAAATGAACTTTTCCTCTTCGTTCTCTATTCCCAAGCAGTATAAGTTAAAATGAAAACTCTCCTCTTCCCCGTACCTTCCCCTCTCAGAGAATGACATCACCTTGGGTTCTTTGTGATTCAAGCCAACCAGCCTTGAGTCATCTTTGACCATGTCTCCATCCCTACAACCATTATTCGCCAAATTCTACTGCTAATACCTTCCAAATAACTATCAAATCTGCCCATTCTCTGCCATCTCCACTGCCTCTGCTCAGTTTAGCACAATAATCTTTCACCTGGACAACCGTAGCAGCTTCCTCTCTAGTCACCCTGCCCCCTTGTAATTGCTCTAACTACAAACCAATTTCCACATCACAGCCAGAGTAATATTTCTAAAATAAAAATCTGATCAGGCCACTTCCCTGTCTAACCCATCATTGACTCTCCATTGCTCACTCTATTAAATCCAACAGCTCAGCACGGTGTTTTCCTGCCACTTCCTCCCGTCAGACTCTCAGGTCCAATCGTCCTGAACCACTTGCCTCCTCACCGTGATGTCTGCTCTCTCTGAGTTTTTGCACATATTCCTACTTCTGCCTGTCCATTCCTACTTGATCTTTAGGTCTTAACATAGATATTGTCTTTTTTGTGAAGATGTCCTAGTTATGCCCGGATTAAAGTAGTTATCCCTTCTCTGCTCTGCCAGAGTGATCAGCCACCTGAGTTGACCGCGTGCTTACTCTGGCAGTACTCACCCCTTTAATCTCGGAGTCTAATCTTCTATTTCCACCCTCCATCTTAGCTATTTATTATTAAAAGCACATTGCTCTGGGCTTTCACCAAAGGCACGGTCCCTTTGCCCCAAAATCTACAGCCTTAAGCTCATCAAGATAAAGAGGTCAAATAAAACTGACCACAGATAAATGAAGAAACTCAAATGGCACCTGCGCTTTAAGGCTTATTTTGATTTAGAAGATACAAGTACAGACTTTATTTCACATGGACAGAGAGGCAGATGATAAATTGTGGGTGAGACTTTGAAATGGAAACAGATGTTAAGCTCAGTGCCCAAGGCTTGTTATGTGATCCTCGATGCTATTAGATTGTGGGCAGAGACCGTGTCTATCAGTGAAACCCTAGTGAAATAGTTGTTGAAAGAATGGCCTGTAATTGTAAAAGCTACATATAATTGGTAAAAATCCAAATTGTAAAGTTCATTGTGAAGATTCTGAGTTTGCAATATCTTTTTCTTCAATATCCCTCTAGTCATTTGGTATCAATTCTGAAACAATTTCTGGATGAAGGATGAACAGACATAATATTGCTCACTGAGTCATGTCTTACAAGCCTACTGTGTGTCTGCATGAAGCTCTGTGGGGAATAGAGAGTTGAATAAGGGAAAGCTATCGTATTGCAGACAAGCGCTGAACTGGGAGCTAGAGCTCCTTCCTATAGGAATTTCACAAGCCTTTTATTTTTTCTGAAACTTGGTTTCCTTTCCTGTAAATTTGGGAACGTCATACTCACCTTGACAAGCTGCTGTGAGAAGTGAAGGAGATAACGTTTTTGAAATCTCAGATTGTTTTAGTCCATTCAGGCTGCTATAACAGAATGCCATGGACTAGGTGGCTAATAAACAACAAAAATTTATTGGTCAACGTTCTGGAGGCTGGGAAGTTCAAGATCAGACACTTGTGGTGAGGGTCCATTTCCTAGTTCATAGTTAGCCTTCTTCTCAATATGTCCTCACATGGCCGAAGGGAGGAGGCAACTCTCTGGGGTCTGTTTTATAAGGGCACTAATCTCATTAATGAGGGCTCTGCCTTCATGACCTAATCTCCTCCCAAAGGTCTTATCTCCTAATACCATCTCATGAGGGATTAGGTTTCAACATACAAATTTTGGAGAGACACAAATATTCAGACCATAGCACAGGAACTCGTAAATATCATTTATTTCACAAAATGAGGTCCCTTTCCTTATCAAGCTCAGCAGTTAGCAGGAGAGATACACACACACATACACAGAACAAAACATAACGCAGGGTGGGACTGCAGTCTTCGGGAAGGAGGACCAGGTGCTTTAACAGAGCAGGCTGTCCTGAGACTAGAGCGGTGAGTGGTGCTGCAGTGGACACTCGCCACCTCCCACGTTCTCCTTTCCTCCTGACCATCTCGGACTCTGCTCACAACCCTTCTCTGGGTTGATGGTGCTGTCGCTGAATTGTTGGGCCTAAAGTATAGCATGTTCCATGTGAAACCAATGAAAGCCTTTCTACTGCCTCTAGTTTTATTATACTGGTGAGTCTCCCTTGGAAAGGCAATTTTGTCTTTAGCAATAAGGCCAAACTAATATGTCAAATCAGTAAATATAATTCAGTCCCCTGACTCTTCAGGTGATTTCTTTTGAAAAGTTTATTTCCTTAGGAATAAATTTTTCCTCCTATTGCCTTCCCTACAACCCCATCCTCTTAGCGTCTCCTCTCATGCAGGTGCCTGGCCTTCTGCAGAATACGAAGCTCCCCACTGTGCTCCAGACAGCACTTGCCTCTGGTTCCACAGGAGTCAGGCACTAGGTAGAAAAAAGAGCTTGTGCATGAGACCCAGCTCCACCCTATCTGGCCTGTCCCCTGCATACCTTTGCCTTCTCTGATCCTTGAAATGAAAACACATTCCCTGTACCACATACACCATCCCTTCCTAGCCTTCTCCTTCCCTGGTTCATACTCCACCTTTGCTTAATGGGGTTCTACTCATCTTCAAAGAGAACTTGTCACCCCTTATAAACTGTTGCCAATTCTTTTTGAGAGAATTTATTCATTTTGGCCTGCCTTCACCACCCTATGGGCAGAAACTAGGTAATATTCACAGTAATGTGTAATATTTTGTTTGCTTATACCACCATCTACATGATGCAGTAACTCAGCTCCCTGTCAAGCATTCCCACCAAGACTGTCTGGAAGCTTCCCATGCCATGTCTCACTGTGGCTTACCTATGCCCTTGGATAGGTCTCCATCTCTACATCTGTCTTGGCAGTGTTTTCTACCAAGCTCCATTGCTTTCTCTCTGAAAACTGTGGTCTCCCCAGGGTCAATTATTGCTCCTTTGGCCCCCACAGCTTCCATCCTGCTCCGAGGACACTGTAGTCTCCACCAGGGCCTGTCTATACCTCCCGCAACCCCATATACCACCATGTGCTTATTTTATAAATGTTTCCAAAGTGTACTCCAAGGATAAGGTTCTGCAGAATGCCAACATGTGTTACACTGATTAACAAGAACATGCTAGATTCCATCATTAAATAAGGAATACTACATTGTTGCTTCTCAAAGTATGGTCCTTAAACCGGCAGTATCAGCATCACTTGGTAGCTTCTTAAAAATATAGAAACTCAAGTCTCACCCCAGACCTGAATGTTAACAAAATCCCCAAGTGAATCGTATACACACTGAAGTCTGAGAAGCACTGCTCTAAATTAAAAAAATTAAGCAGCTTTCTTTATGCAACTTCCTCAGAACTTTTAATATGCTAGTATGTAGTATAAACTCCAAGAAGCACATAAAGTATGCAAGACGAGTGTTCTGCAATGCACATTTTCAGAACACTTGTATTGGAACTTCACCATGCCCAATTGTACTGTGGTGTAGAATGGCTTGGGAGATAAGGTCTTCTTGTCTTTCAGCCTGTTGATTATATTCCGAGAGTCATATGCTGGCAAATGTTAAATAAGCAGCTCCCTGCGGGACAAAATAGTCCTGATTTATAGGGCTTGCCAAATTCTATGGTGTAAATATTCCCACCATGGCTGATTTCAAGCTACCGTAGTGATGTCACTGGAGAGCGATGCACACAGTCAGCTCTGGTGAGCAGGTAGGAGCCAGCTCTAGCACTATACTAGTGAGAGTACCTCAGCCATGTGCCTGCCCCCAGCAATTCATACATGTTTAAGTGGGTATTTAGTCTGGTTTGTACTTCCCCCTTACATCTCTTCCATTCACCCTTTAGTGGCAGACACCGGACTGTACTCAGAATTATCCTTCCATGGCTAAGGTTTTCTTAGTGGGACCAACTTCACCATATTCTTCCTTCATCATCCTTCCCTCAGAATGAGCTCTCCCACCAGATTCCTTATCCTTCCAAAGGAGTGATTTCTGATGCACTAAACCCACCAACTTACCAGACCTGGTCTAAAAATTCAATGCAGGTTGAGAAACATACAGAGTTGGTGTTCCCATAGCACCGTGTCAAGGTTTCCATGACAGCACACATTTGGCATATTGTGTTGTAATTGGCTGAGCTTCCCTTTCCCTGGTATACTGTGAGTTCCTTCAGGCAGAGTCTTTGTCTAAATCACCTATATATCTACAGTGCCCAACATGATAAGTGTTTGAGGAGTGGTAATAAACACAAGACATCATGCTCATGGGATAGCCCGAAGGTGCACCCACTCTCCTGGTGAATCTCACTCCCCTGCCCAGTGTTTCCGCTCCAGAAGAAAACGAATTAAAGAAAATAGAGGTAATGCTTCCTCATGCCTGGCTTCTTGAAGAACAGCCCAAGACTTTCCCCCAAGTTGTACCGAGGTCAAGCCCAACCTTGGAAGAGCTTTCGTGAAAATAGAAAAGTTAATTTCCCCTTTGTTTTTTAACTACCAGTTTGGATAAGATTTCTGATTCTTGCCTTCTGAGTTCTTTCTTTTCTAAAATATTTAGTCTGTCTTTCCTTTTTAAGGGCCTTCACCGCAAAGTTTGCCTATAAAGTGTTATTCCAGAACAGAGACCCAAGCAGATGGAGGAAAATTAAATAGGGAAGAGCTTTGAAGAGAGGGCCTGGGTAGTTCCTATGAGGGAAATAGTCTGGTTTCAAGAAGCACTCCTTAAACTCACTAAAGTCAGGGTTTTTCAGGGATCTGACATCATCCATGGTGTCTGTGGAGTGCTGGCCTGGCTAAGATTGGAGCCCATTTCTTGTAGTGAGGGTGCCGGACCTCAGCAGGAGGCAGCTGCCTCCTCTCTCGGAGGACTCCGGCTTACAGATGGAGCACTGAGCTGGGCCTGAATTTTTCTGCCCACAGTAAAAAATCTGCTTGTCAAGAATTTCCACAGAGCCAGGAAATAATTGGATGGGGTGCAGCTGGGAATCCCTGGCCATAATTTTGTGTCATTAAAGGTGAAAGGAGATGGTTTACTCCTATTGGGTTTACCTTCCATCCTCTGAGCCTTGCCTTTTCAACTTTGTGAGCCATGAGTCCACTCCTAACTCCTGTTGTAGCTGGCACTTAACGCAAGAGTGCTGAGCATCTACTACAGGCTAGACCCTCTGAGTTAGGCTGAGATAAGTAAGAACCAGTCTCATTCCATAGGGAGCTAGAGTAAGAAGATGCATGGCCACGTTCACATAGTAAATAAGTGGCAGGGTTGAAATAAACATACAGATTTCCATATTCCTAGCCTAGAGTTCTTCCTTTGCAGATTGCTCTTGGGAGCTGCCCTTTGTGGAACTGGTAATGTTTCTCAGTTTGAATCTTTGCTTGTGCTAATCTATGTCATTTTGGATCTTCCATAGCCTTTCTTGTAGTCCAAATATTTGTGAATTGATTTACTGAAGATATTTTCTGCTTCCAGCCTTTTGATAAAACTGAAACTGGAATTACATTACCTTCTTTCTTACCACAAGAAGAGAAACTGCTGGGCGCATAGGCATACTCCTGTAGTCCCAAATACTTGAGAGGCTAAGGAGGAGAATTGCTTGAGCCCAGGAGTTTGAGGCCAGCCTGGGCAACACAGTGAGACCCTGTCTCTAAAAATATACATTAGAAAAAAAAAGAAAGAAACCTTTAATTTACTAATTATATTCACTCAACAAGTACATATTAAGTGCCTACTATTGCCCAGTACTGTTACAGGCCCTTGAAAAACAGTACTAGGGAATCAGAGTGAATCTATGCCTTCCTGGTGTTTGTACTCTAGCAAGGACAAATAGAAATGAACAATAAACAATTCAAAAGTAAGTTGCCTGTAACATCAGAAAATGATACGTGCTCTGGTTTTCTATGGTCACTTGCTGATCCCATCCAATCATCCGGCAATCTGCTTTCGGAGGAGCCTTTATAAAACACAAATGTCACCATGCTAGTTCTCTGATTAAAACCCTTCAATTGTTCCCATTGCGTTGAGGATAAAGCCCATGGCTCTGACTTCTGGTTACCCCTCCAGCTGGGTCTCTTATCACAGACCCCCCTTATCACCAAACCTCCAAGTGTGCAGGGCCCATGGACACACCATGCTATTTCATGACTTCCAAAGAATCTGGAAGAAGAATCTGTCACCCCTTCTTCTGGGTCTTCACTGAACTCTGTTCTTCATGGATCCTTTGTAATATTTAAGGAACTGTACCACCATGACTCACCTCTGCTTCTCTATTAGCCCCTAACAGCCATGGATCATGTTTGTTTACCTTTATATACCTAGGACCTGTAGGTTGAATACACACTTGTTGATTGAGAAGATCAGCCAATTTGTGAAACCAGGGACATGATACAGAGGGTAGCTAATTCCAGGCCAAGGAGGACACGTAGCCATCTCATTTCTTATGTTCTGTATATTATATAGGTTAGTGATTGGCAAAATAGCACCTGCAGGCTAAATGTGACCTAACACCTATTATTGTAAGTTCCGTTTTATTTGAATACAGTAACTCCCTTTTATTTATATATTATGTATGGTAACTTTCACCCTATCATGGCAGAGTTCAATAATCACAACAGAGACCATGTGGCCCCTGAAGCGCAAAATATTTACTGTCTGCATCTTTACATAAAAAGTTTGCTGACCTCTAATCTAGTCAGAGTTGGTTTGATCAAATTCTTAAAATGTACACAATTTACATAACTTTTCCCCTGGTTACTCCAGAAAAAGATGTAGGATAGGCCCATAGTCAAGGATTGTTGGGCAAGTGAATATAGAACAGGCCAAAGGAGATCCATTAAAAGATACAGTGCATCATGCTGAGATTTTCAAAGGCTTTTTTTTCTTTCTGACAGGATTTATATGATTCTGCTTAATATTAGAGCTTGACATGTTAAATGAATACTCCATTAAGGAGATTATAGCAATAAGCATATTAAAATGTCCTGCAATGACATTCATCACTGCTTCAACATATATTTATTGAGCACCTAATATATAAATAATCCTTATTATCATGATAATAATTCTTGTATCAAGCTCAATATTTTAAACGTACTCCTGCAAGTCAGGATTGACAGAGAGTGGGCTCTGAGATAGCAGCCTACAGGAAATGTCTTGGGCAGTGCTCTCAGGATTAATATCTAGAGGGAAAGAAAGGCAAATAGCTCTGGGCAGAGGAACAGCTTGCACTGTTGAGCTTCAGTGCAATGACAACAGTCTCAGCTGACCCCATAGGGAAACCTGGAGCTGGAATGCTCTTCCAGAATTGTCCGCAGTTGGGGTGAGGGTGGCCTTTATGCCTCTGCAATGACTGGCCTTTGAGGAAGACTGCTTGTAGGAAGTGGGCTCTTCACAACCAAGGGCAATTCCTGGACAGGGCAGACAGCTGTGGGCTGTAAGCTGTAAGCCATAAGCTTGCCTTAAGGGAAAGATCTGAGCAGCACAATCTTAGGTCTACTATAATCTACTTTTGTGCCACCCAGAGTCCTTTTATAAAAGTTCCAACATCAGATCCTCCAGGATTCATGGGGGTCTTCTTTTCCTGGGTAAACTTATAATAGAAACAATAGTCAGTCAAATTACAGCTTCTGCTGCTACAGCTGGTCTCAAGGCCTCAACTGATACTAATCATCTCCATCCCTACTACCCATTCTCAATTGCTTTACCCTCCATCAGCACCTCTGCTACCTAAGTGGCATGATCCAGGCCCTCCTCTCTGAGGAGTCTGAGCCCCTGGACATCATGCCTTTCTCAGGCCGTGGCTGCCATCCTTGTTCATTTACCATTAAAGTTAGGCAAAAGGGTGGAAAAAGTATTTTCCCTATCCTCATTATAAAACAGTAGCCTTACCTTCTCCTGATTATCAAGGTCACTTGCCCCTGAACTTGATGGCAACTCCTTTCCTTGCCTGGTGCCTTTGTACAAAGAGCCCACACTGCCTGGTAGCAGCTGAAACTCAATGTTCAATGGAACTCTTGTCAAGTCCACTGGTACAAGCACATCTCCTTTGGAAATCAAGATCTAATTTCTAAATCCACAGAGCCCAGAGTTGTGGGAGCAGAAAGCCCTAATTGCAATTCCAACAAGTAGTTTTCTGGGGATGATGATGAAATTGGCCATTTCTTCTTTTACCTCTTGTTTCCCAGACTCATGTATTCTATCTATTTGGGACACAGCATTCATTTGCCTCTCTGACCTTACCTCATTACCATAGTTTTACCTCTTTTTCTTCTGATTGTTAAGCACTACCACCCTACTTTTATTATTTGGGGGATCTTATCAGACTATTACTCTTAGTGAAACTAGTTATTTATTAGGGACAGCCACCAATAGGTTCTGGGAGATGTTAGTGTCTTTTTTTTTTTTTTTTTTTTTTTTTTTTTTTTTTTTTTTTTTTTTTAGTATATCTCGTATTGCTTTGAGAAACAGAGCATCTTCTGTGTCCTCTCACTAAATATAACCAGATGGTGGACTTTCCACATTAAATAGTACATAGCATTCTTACATGCTCATTTTTCTGAGACTTTTGATCCACCCTCTGCCATAGCAATTCTGGTATTTCTGCCTTACATGATTTGAGCCATCAGTTTCTTCATGCTTTTCAGAGCCATCCTAACAACATGTTAGAACCCTCTCCTGGGGGTCTTGCCAGGTTGTTAAATTCTGTATCACAGATGAGTGCATTCATATTGACAAATCCTCCCTCATCCAACTTAATGTTGCATTCCCCTCGCTTCAGCACTTTCAGAATCCACTTACATATGTATGTGGCTCTTCTGGTTCTTGGAGATCTATACTCCTCCTCCATTTCAATTAAAAAAAATTAGTCCCTTTGCATGTCTAGCACCTTCTTAGCCAATTTGTTCAAACTTTGGATGAAGACATGAGATGAAGTCTGCCTCCAGGGATGCAGGTAGTAACATCAGGACAGGGAGCCTTTTGCAGCCAAGGGTGATGCCTGAAAGAGCTCACAGCGGGGGGCCATCAGCCAGCAGAAGTCCTGACATGTAGGGAAATAAGTTCTTCAATAACAAAGGGAGCTAGCTTTGAATGGCACAGTCCAGCATCTACTACAAGTGTTTTCTCAACACCCTCCTATATGCCTGGATGACAATAAGACCTGTCTCCCAGGAGGTTAGTTCCTGGCAGCAGGAGGTCTAACAGGTATGAAACTTCTCTAAGGGAAACTCGTGCAGTCAGACTATTACAACAGAAAGGGAATTCAGAATTCCATTCTGTCATGATGAGGAAACAGTCCTGGTGGTCAAGTGACTTACCCAAAGCTCAGATGGTTTATAGCTGAGACTAAAAGCTACATTGATCTTGAACCCTGCTCCAGGCATCTTCTCCAGGTAGCTTTTAGCCTCAGTTTGCCCTTTTATAACACCTGTTCAATTCAGAGGAGGTACATAAATATTAAGATGAAGGCTTCTAGGACCCCAAATTCCCATCCAGTAAACTACTTACACCAGGGTGAGGTGGGGTATGAAGTCCCCCATTAGGCGCATCTCACTAGTGGCACAAGCGCTGGAGATGAGTCTGACAGTCAAAGTAGCTGTGGTCTAATGCCTGCCCCTGGTATGCAAGGCTCTGGCTCATTGTCCTGCAGGGTGAAATGTTCCTATAGAAACAGGAAGGAACTTCGTGGTGGCCTTATCCAATCTCCTCACTTTACAGGGGCAAACAATTTGTCCCAAGTCACATTGTGAATTGTGATAGAGCTGAGAACAAAATAAAAGCTGCAGAAGGTAAAATACTTGTTCTGAAGGAGTTAATCCTAACTGCTAATGGGGAACAAACTTGTAACTTCTGTAACTGAGAAAGTAGAAACCCAAGAGCAGAGAGGACACACTACAGCTTCACACAGAACTCACATGCTGCCCCTCACCAGCCAAAAGACCCTAGATGGGGCAGATGGGCAGTTGCTGTTGATGTTTCACCAGAGAAAGGATGAAAGAGGAGAACAGATTCAGTTCAGTGTTTCCCACTGACTCTACCCCAACTGGTGTGTAAGTGTCTATGTTTGCATGTGCTTACGTGTGCATGTGTGTTAGAGAGAGACAGTGACCACTAGAGGCCCCAGAGCTGCCTCTTTCCTGGGGCATTAGACCTCATGCTCTAGGCTAGCTCCAGCCAACCATCCGCAAGAGTCCAGACTTCCTCCTTTCTTCATGACTCCTCAGGATGGAAGAGCCCTTTTAGGATTTTCCTGGGTACGTAGTCAGGTCTTGATTATTGTATATTAGGGAGAGAAGTATGACATGTTTGTGGGAAAGCTCAATACACAACTGGAGCTTGCTCAGGGGAGGGTTCCCAGGACTGGGGAATATTTGAAGCCCTGATCTAGATAATCAACTTAGAAAAGGGAGGCCCTGGAGTTGGGGTAGGTCAAGGTGTTTCAGTTTGTCTGAGGGGTAGCCACAGAGACCTATAGATGTCTCCAAAGAGCATGCAAAGGAATTATAGCAAGGCAGCACTCAGCTCCTCCTAACCTGTGGCCTCCTAGTACCCGTACAGCCACTTAGCAGTGCTGAATGGCATAGTCTGCTCTTGGAAGAAAGTAGTTTCTCAACCCTTGAAATGCTCATAAACTATATGTCAGTAACATTGCCAGTGGGGTTTCTAAATCGGTAAGGAGTCTTCAAGAGATGGATGCTTAGGTGCCAGCCAACAAGAGATTCCCGAACACTGGCTTGCCTCGATGGAGAAGCAAAGGGCAGAGAAGCAGCCCCATAAATAATACAAGCTCCTTTAGACTCCAACTATTAAAAGCATAAGAGTCTCCCCTATTTCTCACCCAGGCAGCATTGTGCTGACACTCAGTACCATATATCTCTGCTTACAAACCCTAGGGGTTAGGATTCCACTCCCATCTCAAGGCTGAAACAGTGCTCATGACTACAACTTCTCTGCTTAGAACCCAGAACGTAACCTCATGAAGTCATCAATAATTTCTTAGACTTTCGATGTGTTTATTTATCAATTTAACAGGCATTTAACATGAATATTATGTCCTCTCTCCTCTCTAACATGTACTGCAACTTAAGCTAATAAGACAGAGAAAAATTCAGAAATCACATTTCAAGAGAATATGATGTCCTGGCTTCTGCTGACTGTGTTCATGTTAAGTGCTAGATGTTTATGAAAAGGAAGACATGCTCCCCTGGGGTCATTTCAGAGTCTAATACCTCCCTGTTAAGAACTCTCAGAAAGAGAAACTGGATTCAACCAGGAACACAAGATACCCTTACTCCCAGCTTCCCACTTTCAGGGAAATTAGATTAGGAAAAAGAATTAGCCAATCACTTTTAAACATTAAAGTAATTCAAACAAATAACTTATTAATTAAATTACTAATAAAAGGTCAATTGCTGGCAGTTTGAAAACTAGATTTGTAAGAAGGGATAAGAAAATAGAGGAGACCGCAATCAGAGTTTGGCAAATAACCAAATCCCTGGTACTTACAGAGGTGTCACTCCCTGCAATGGACTGAATGTTTGTGCCCCTTCAAAGTTCATGTGAAATCTTTACCCCTAAGGCGACAGTATGAGGAGGTGACTCCTTTGGGCCATGGTGATTAGGCCATGAGGGTAGAACCCTCATGAATTGGATTAATGAACTTCAAAAAAGGAATTTGCCCTCTTTCTGCCACATGAGAATACAACCAGAAGAAAGCCCTCCATAGAACCCAACCATGCTGGCACTCTGACCTTAGACTTCCAGCCTCCAGATCTGGAAGAAATAAATTTCTGTTGTTTATAAGCCACCATGTCTATGGTACTTTTCTGTAGCACTCCACACTGACAAAGACATCCCCACAGCCAGTGCCACAGGTAACGAGTTGGAGCGAATGCAGTCAGGACCCTGAATCAACTGCTGCTTAGGGCCTGGGCCCAGAAGACAGACAGTGTCTGCCGTGGGCAGCCTGGCGCCCGGTCTGGCAGTTTTATAGAAATATGGCTCCTTCTTAGAGTCATAAAACACTGGGATGCACAGGACCCTAAGACTCTGAGAGCAATTTCCTCATTTGACAAATAAGGAAACGGCTTAGAGTGGTTTGACAGGTTGCTGATGTTCCTAAGGAAGTAATTGTCAGAACGTGACTGGATCCCATTTTATCTGACCCCAGGGTCAGTGTGTTTAATCCATCGTATCCCACCATCTCTCTAAATGCCTCTTTGGGAAGAGCTGGCACTCAGACAGCATTGTAAGGGGAAGCCAGCACTATCGGCATCCATCACCAGCCTGTCTCCCCTCCTGTGATCCCCTGGCACCTCCAGGAGCAGCAGGACCAGCTCTGTCTTCTGACTCCCCTGTAGCTCTGCCCCGGCTGCCTCTTCCCCAGAGGACTTGCTTTCCTTCCTCTTTAGTGTTCATCTAAATGGTTTTCTTGAAGGAAACTGACCCAAGCAAGATGATTCTCTTAATTCTAAGGTGGGTGCTTTTCTGAGCTTAAGTCTCCCCAGAATTTAATGCAAATGCATCTCTCTGGGTAAAACGCAGAGCTGTTTTTGAGCAGGAATGCTTCCCCTGTGGCCCTTGTATTCCCACACTATTCTCAAGTCACAGCCTTTAGGGTGTGACCCTTTTAAGAGATATCCCTTCCTCGGTGCAGAGCCTCTCTGAGAAGATAAGAGCCACAAAACAGGCAGCTCCACAGACTAAGGCAGTGGCCTTCAGAAGCCAGCTTCTGCAAGACAGGAGCCCCAGTGGAGGAGTAATCAACTCTCCCTCCCATGAGGCAGCTGTGCAGAGGTCATGTCTAGAAAAGAAAAAATGTCATTACTGCCCATGGGAGAGTGTAATGACCCAAATTATGGCCTGTCAGATGAGGCAGCGCCTGCCCCAGGGAGGCCGCTGCAGCAGGCACAGCTTACAGAGGAGGTAGGAAAGAAATGTGCCCCTGGGCAGCCTGGGGGACATGACACTTTGGTTTCAGCTGCAGACTTCTGTTTGCACATTCTGAGGCTGTGAAGTCCCCTCCCGGGAGACAAGGCTTCCTTGGCTAAGGGGAGAGAGGGGAGCAGGGTAATACATACAAGCTACCCTTTAAACAAGGCCTCTGGATGTAACTAGTAACCATCCTCCTCACCAGCATCTTTAAATAATTCTTCTTTTGTTGTTTATTACAGATTTTAATCTTCCAGAATTTTTATAGAGGAGAGGATGGCATAAAAAATCACTGTTACTTGAAGTGATGTGGGAAGTGGAATATAATGGAAATTGAATTCACACTACAGAGAAACAGGGCTGAGTCCCAGGCCCAGTTCCATCACTGGCAACCTTGGGCAAGTGAGTTTCCTCTGGGAGCCTCATTTTCTTCATAATGTTACTTTATACAATGGCTCTGGGGATTGGGCATCTATTCATTCAAAAGATATTTACTGAGCACTCATTCCAGGCTGGGGCATACTCTAATAAGTAAATAGTAGTGATTTTAGAGTAATAGTAATAGGTGCTGTTATTGCAGTTGTTGTAGAAGAGTCGTAGGGATATGCATAGATTAAGTGTCAGACACAGTTCCAAGAACATTACATCATTAACCCTATGAGATTAACGATACTTTGCAAAGATATGGGGATCCAGGGACTCTCTTATACTCTCAGAGGGAGGATAAATAGGTAGAACCACTATGCAAGGGCATTTGACATCATCTAGCAAATTTGGCAATGCATACACCCTATGATCCTACAATTTGGTTTCTATTTACATGCCCCAGAGAACCTCTTGCACAAACGAAGTAAGAAGCATATAAAAAGATGCTTATCATAGCATTGCTTCGACAGAAAACATTGAAGAAAAACTAATGGCCCATAAACCAAATGTATTGTGTTTATAGAAGAAAATACTTCTTCAATCTATCTGTCTATCTGTCTGTGTAGATCTTAAAACCTAACCACAAGTGTTGCAAAAGGAAAGGTACATTATGACAGCATTTATGTACATCTGTAAAACACGGATAAACATTACCATATATGATTTTATAAGTACATCTATATGAAGAAAAAAACAGTTATGAACATAGAATGATACTCAGGAAGATAATGACAAAAGTGACCTATTTTTAATGGAAAAAAATAGACATACAGGATTAAACCAACTTAATGGACCTAATCCATTGCCAGGCTCAGGTTTGAGCCTGGACCTAATCCATTGCCACTCAGTAATAATGATTATTTCTCCATACAAAGATGATAAAGGAATCACTCTGTTGGGATTTGACCGAGGCATAAGGAAGAGCTAGATATTCACCAAGTAGCTGAGATGATTATCTTTGACATTGACTTCTTAGGCTTTTTCCACCTGTGCTTTGAGGGGGGAAAAAAAATCTTTTTGATTTTAGTTCAGTTTCAACTCTAAGAAAACGATGATCTAAGAGAGTGTGATATGTCACCCCAAAGAACTTTTCATTTTCTTAAGGCCTCTGTAGACCTTTAATAAAGTGTCATTGCCAGGAAGGGGAATATCACACACTGGGACCTGTCCTGGGGTGGGAGCAGTGGGGAGGGATAGCATTAGGAGATATACCTAATGTAAATGACGAGTTAATGGGTGCAGCACACCAACATGGCACATGTATACATATGTAACAAACCTGCACGTTGTGCACATGTACCCTAGAACATAAAGTATAATTAAAAAAAAACAAACAAACAAACAAAAAAAGAAAAAATAATAATAAAGTGTCATTGCTTAGATTTTGGTCATATTGGCAAAAAACAAAAATTCTTATTGTCGTGCCCAGAGCCTGAGAGAATGTTCTCCAGGGGCAAACCTCTCCTTTTGTTATAAGGTGCAAGATCATCCACAAATATGAAGCCCATTGCCAGTTTATTTTACAGGCTAGTCATGAAGGAACATTTAAATGTATGAATTCTAGTGCCATGAATTCTACAAAGACTGGAAGGAGAATACTGTTCTCATCATTTGTCAAGTGGAGTATGTTCTCAAAGATCATCTAGTTTTTTACTCAAAGTTTAGTCTGCAGATCAACAGCATTGGCGTTGCCTTGGGGCTTGTTAGAAATGCAGAAAATTAAATCCTGCTACAAAACAACTGAATTAGAATCTGAATTTTAACAAGATTTCCATGTAACGTATGCACACTAAAGTCTGCAAAGCAGTGATTTTGCCCAGTGGTTTCCAAACCTAGCAAGGAATGACATGAACTCTTTAGCATACAAATCCTTGTGCCTCACTTTCATAAATTAATATTCTTCCATAGGTCTATAATGAGGTCTAGGAATATCTTTTTTAAACTTTGAAATGATTTCAAATATACAAAATAGTTCCAAGACTATTAAAAGCATTATTCCCCATTCCTCCATCCTCATGTTATCTACTCAAGATAATTTGAGACTAAATTGACAACATAAAGCCCCATTACTCCTGTAATACTTCAGTGTACATTTTCTACAGATGAAGACCTTCTCTACAACAAAAGTACAACTATAATAATAAGGGAGCTAACATTGATTTGTTACTAATTATTTAATCATGTGACACCATTTGAGCTTTGCCAGTTTAAGCTGGGTCCTGTGTCCTTTTGATATGTTTCATCATTCACTGAGCACCTCCTTATTTTCTGGTACAAAAATATGTTTTAGCTCATCTAGTACTTTCCTGTCTCAGCCCTAGAATCAGCTATTTCTCCGAGGAGCCATGGTTCCTTTTAGCGAAGAATGATGTTTAGATATCAAGATATCAGTATAGGTGTGTTCATTGTTATTGAGGTATCACTGCTACCACTTCTTCTCAGCGGTAAGAAATGTATGTGTGTTTGTGTCTGTATCATATATACAGGGATGAATATTAATTTCTATACCTACTTATATGTATCAATATATCTACAGATTGACAACTATGAATTCACATGTCAAACTCCAATTACAATTCAACACTCCTGAGTCAATTCTAGTTTGTTTATTTGTTTGTTTCCTTTTTACATTTCTAATTTTCTTTACCAATAGTGAGAAGCACGACTCCCATAATCCCACATGTACTTACTTATTTGGAAAATCCCCTCAGTATGTAATCAATACCCTGTTGCTGGTCACTGCCCCCCCCCCCCGCTTTTTTTTTTTTTTTTTTGTAATATTTGGGCTTTTTGTTGAATACTCTGTCACCTGTGCTTAGATAAGAGTTTGGGTCCCTATTTTTTTCTCACTGCCTCTTGACGTGGTACATTATAGCACCTTGTTTACCCTGACATCCCTTTCATGTGCCATCTCTTTCTCAAGACTATCAACTTTTCTAAGCCTGAGCCCTAACCTTATTTTTCTTCATATTCCCAGCTCCCACCACACACTCCTGCTTGTTATGCTGCCATCCCCAGCCCCCACTGCGGAAGCTCCTTCCACCTCTCTTAGGCTTCAACACCTCACACTGGGCTGCCACAGTTGCTGCTCCCCTGCAAAGACACCCTTCTCATCATCCTTCTGCAGTGCCTCTGCTCTGCCCTTTGGGAACACACTTCTCACCCAGCCGGGCTCTAATACCCACTGCCAGGCTGCAAAGATGCTTTCCTCGCCCTGTTTGGGCTCTAACACACATGCCAGACTGCCATCACTGCCCCCAGCATTGCTCTTCACCCTGCTTGGGCTCTGACACCCCACACTACTGTGCCACATTTTCCTGCTCAGGTTTCCTTCTTACCCTAGTCGGACTCCAACATCGGGCTGCCTCCACCTCCACCCTCATCTCCTCTTGCGTCAACACCTCCTCACTCCACCTGGCCCCTGCTATTCCATGTCGGATCATGGCACCGCCTCAGCCAGCATAAAGGCACATATCACTTTGGCCTTGACAGTTTGGGCCCACCTTGAATTCCTATTTTTTAAACAACCTCGTTTAGATGATTCTTAAGAACAAGCCCAGCAGTGAACTTGCACTGGCATGTTGAGGTCCAGTTGGTAGTTCAACCTCTTACCAATTGCCATGATTCTTTACACTATGCTTAAGATTTCCTGTGGCTGCCTTTTGCCCAAAAAGGAAGCTCACACAGTTCCATTCATGGGAAGGTCCTTTGCACCTGAAGTTTTATTCCTTCTCATTTTCATCCTATTCCTTAGTCTGCTCACTTCAGATAGAGTCTAAATAATCACATTTTTCTCTAAATCTTCTCTTTTTTGTCTGTCTTTTTTTTTTTTTCTTTTTTTTGAGATGGAGTTTCACTCTTGTCGCCCAGGCTGGAGTTTAATGGCATGATCTCGGCTCGCTGCAACATCCGCCTCCTGGGTTGTAGTGGTTCTTCTGTCTTGGCCTCCCAAATAGCTGGGATTACAGGCATGGGCCACCACACCCGGCTAATTTTGTATTTTTAGTAGAGACAGGGTTTCTCCATGTTGGTCAGGCTGGTCTTGAACTCCCAACCTCAGGTGATCCACCTGCCTTGGCTTCCCAAAGTGCTGGGATGACAGGTGTGAGCCACCATACACGGCCTCTCAATCTTCTCTATTACAGTCCTAAAATCTCTAGGCTCATAAACATTTTCTTATATGTCACAGTTTTTATATTCCTTGATATTTTAAAGCTTTTTATTGGGAATATTCTAGGTTGTGAATGTTCTTCTCAAAATGTGATTACTGTTATAGTGACCTCACCTCCTTTAACTTGAAATATATACTTCTACTGATTCATCCTAGGACTCATTGAATTTTCCATTTCATATATTAAACAAAGAGCTCACATTTAGTTGGCTGTCCTCTAAAACTCTTAGGCCTTTCTCTCGCAAATCTCTATTTTATGAAAGAGAAAATGGATCCTCATATAATTCAAAGTGATTTGGTCCCATTGCATAAATAAGATGACAGGGGAAGTATATAAAGTCGCTGGCTTATTTTTATCTTATTCTAAAATTTTGTATTTACTTACCAAAATATCATGTTCGTATTTCTTACGTATTTATTGAGGACATTCTTAAAACAATCTAGCTTCTCAAAGTTCCCTTAATTATGGAGGTTATTGTCACTTTTCGAAGGAGCTACATTAAAAAGGAGAATCTCCAAACTAACTTACTTTGGACCTATGAGTTAGCAATAAACCATTTTGCTTAAATGAATTCTTAGGCATAATCCCAACACATAAAACATATAAAAGGGATCTGCCCTTTTTGTAACTTGTTGTAATACCATCTTAGCTTTTTCCTTGTTTCCTGCAGTATTTCCCAGGTCCTCTACAGAATATAGAAGATTCACTGGATGGATGATCAAGGAGCTGCAAAATATATTGAACAGTCATTTTGCCACAAATAGCTGGCTGGAAAGTGCAGCTTCCATTGCTAGCCTAATAGGTCTCCTGTCTGAGTGCTGGAAAATGTATTATTAAACTCTAAACCTAGCTTCTGTCAGAATGAATTGGCCGGTCCTCAATAGTAAGGTGATGATTGGAATCACTTAAAGATGTCATAGAGACAGGCCATCCATCCAACCATCCATCCATCTATTCATCCATCCATCAAAATTATTATAAGGAGTCAGGATCCTTAAACTGGTTGTAGAACAAATATCTACATTTTTCTAAGGAATGTGATTAGCCAAGTCCATTGGTTTATTCATCTCGAGTCTTATGGATATGATGGTGGACACCATCATATCCCAGATGCATTCCTGTCATACTGCCAGATCAGGCTTTTGTTGGGAGGGGCTGGGTGGTGGTCTTTCCCATTTGGATAACAGCCAATGTATTCCCTAGTTTCCTGGAACTGCAATCACATTTGCTCTTTTCTAATAAGGCAGGTTCTCTAGTTCAAGGTAAGGCCTCCTCTGATTTTCATCACTTATTTTTTCAGTATTAGAGATACAGTTTCCTTCACCACGATTTTAAAACCTTTGGCTGATATACATGTCAGGTTTCTATAACAAGAGGTTGACAAAGGAGAGGATACTAGCATTTATTAAATAACTGCTGTGCATTAGTGTGTTATATTCTTGCATTGCTATAAAGAAATAATTGAGACAGGGTAATTTATCAAGAAAAGAGGTTTAATTGGCTCACAGTTTTGCAGGCTTTACAAAAATCATGGTGCTGGCATCTGCTCAGCTTCTAGGGAGGCCTCAGGAAGCTTACAATCATGGTGGGAGGCTAAGGGGGAGCAGGCACATTGCATGGCAAAAGCAGAAGCAAGAGAAAGAGAATAAAGGGAGGTGCCACACACTTTTTTAAATGACCAAATCTTGTGAGAACTCACCATCATGAAGACAGTAACAAGCCATGAGAGATCCGCCCTCATGATCCAAACACCTCCCACCAGGCCCCACCTCCAGCACTGGGGATTACAATCAAAATGAGATTTGGGCGAGGACAAATATCTAAACTATATCAACTAGACAGTTTGCTGGGTGTTTCCCTACTTTGATTTATGCTTTTCTCATGGTTGGTGTTTCTCACCTCTCAGACCTAGCTTCAAAGTCACCCATGACTAAATGACCTAATTAGGTCTCTTTCATTCTATTTTCTAAATTTTAATCTAGTGTATTCCAATATAATTTTATAATTAACAGCTTGTCTCCTATTTCCACTGGGATATAAGTTTCCTGAAGGCAGCAGTTATGACTGTTGGACAAGTTACTTATCTTGTGAATTTATTCATCTATAAAAGATGATGCAGATGATGCACCATTAGGAAGTCCCTCATAGAGTTATATGAGGCAGAAAATCCAGCTAAAAACATCTTTATAGTATGTCTAGCCTCTCCATAATATGGGTAGACTCTAAGTCTAGACTTGGAAAATAATAGACGAAGATGTAATTTGTAGCTGCCTATTTAATCCACATTTTCAAATTCAGGCTAGTGATTAATAAAATTGACATTAATCTAATCATTATTTCTGATTTTTTTCATCTATTTTCTTAATTGATCCTAAATTCAGACAAATAAAAAGATATACTAAAACATCAAGCCTGATCTCTGGCCTCTGATGTAGGCACAGTAGTAACATAGATAGCAAATGTCTGTCTTTTCACTGGGATCTCTGAGAAACAGGACATGTTCCCTAAACAAGGTGCTAAAACTTCAAGACCCACTTTCGGTGAGATTGGAATTAAACATGGGAGTTAAAAGGAACAGAATAGAAACAAGGATGGCATCAAAAGTCTGGCTTTTAACTGAGTAATTGAAGTTTAGTTCAAATTAAGTTGTTTTTGTTTGGGGTGTGGTAGGGGCCAGTTGATGACTTCTGTAAGGAGACCCTCCTGATTCCCAGAGAGAGCACAATAGCAATAGCTCTTGCCCTACTGGCTGGGGTGTAAAACAAAGTTGGGAGTGTGGGTTCCAGCAGCAGGGACATCTAAGGAGCTCTGCTGGGTTGTCACTAATGCTGTGGTCTTTTTATCTAGGATGAAGAAAAAGCAAGATGATCAAGCATTCCTGGTACAGGACAGTGCCAGCCAGCTTCTGGCCTCCAGAGAGCTTGACTTTGCCCCAGCTCTCCAGCAATTCTTCATAATCCTCCTACCCACCACAGGCATTGAAAAAGGAGATGGTGTGGGCAAGTTTCATAAAGAACTAACATTTGAGAAGGGCACAAGGCAGCAAGGAAACTTGTCTGGTCCAGGAAGACAGGAGGCATAAAGGATGTTCAGTGGCCATTGAGTAGGCATTTATGTCTGCAACAGACATTTTGAATAAGGAAGAACTGGGTGATCAGTCTGACAATATATTTAGAAGCTCTCTATTTTTGTGTGTTCAGAATAGCACATTATGATATATTACGTTCCAAATAGTCAAGTTGCATAATCTTCCTAGTTCTTGCCACTCTGTTTTGTCTAGTTTTGAACAAATTTTGTCTATTACTGAAAGTCTTGCATAAAGAAAATGTTGTGTTTTCAAGGAGTGTATTCAAATAAATATTTTTAAAATGCAGAAAACACCTTGGAGTTACCCCTCAAAAAGGTAGTGCAGGTTCACTCTTAGCTAATATTTGTGAAGAACTTATGCATGATACATGTTGTAGAATTGACAGTGGTAATAGAGCAGGGTTTTATTTGATTTAACTTGCTCATTGCAAAGAATCATGTATAGTCTTGTTGAGGTGCTATATAGCATTTTAAGTAACATGGTGCTGCAGAGGAGACAGGATAGACTTTTTTCATGTCTCCCAAAGGCAGCCTCAGCCTGCACCAGAAGAGTTCTGGGCATGAGAGGAAGACTGAACAAAGCCATGTGCAAGATGAGCCCATTTTAAGTGAAATGGCTGTGTGGAGAGTCCCATCAGCTCCTCTGCAAATGGACAAGTCATAAACCTGCCTAATGACTTGGAAACTCAAAATTGTCCCCTTCATTTTAGAGAATTTTTAATGTTGTCCTCTCCAATGGGCACCATTAACAAAGACACCCTTCACTCCTCCCCATGGGTTCCCTGTTAGGCAAGTATGTTTTCAGTAAGACCAGAGGGGAAAAGCACTCTCAGTGGGGGAAAGATTTGTCTAGAGAGAGGAGCACTTGCTAATTTCTCCAACCCACCCAATCTATTGAGCCAGAAAGACTGCAGGGTGTGCAAACCACAGAGAAAGTAGGATTTATCTCAGCTGTGATTGCATCTTCCAACCATTTTAATCTCTCTTTCTTTTGACACTGTATAATAATACTTTCTTCAAGGAATGTTCTTTAATCTTATAATTTGAAAACAAATTCGATTTCAGCTGTCCTTCTGGTAAGCGACCTTTAATGGTTTTGCTATAGGTAAAACTGTCATTATGTTCTGCCTCCCTACGCAGCTTTCTGGATATCAAATTGCTCAGATGCTGTGGCTTTTGTCAGTGATAATATTGCCCTTTCAAAATTTCTCTGTAAGCAGGCTGAAAGGATTCATTCAGAGCAGTGGTTTCATTAATTTATTTAAATGTATTTCTCAAACAAAGCAGGTTAGTTGTTTCGAAATGTCAAGGTCCGGGAGCAGATTTGCAAATATTCTACAAAATACAATTGTCCAGGCTTTCTAGGGGAAAGAGAGTAGAGACTTGTCAAAGAAGCAAACTGACATATGGCCACATGCTGTTCCCAAAGGCCCCAGGAGTCTTGTCCAAGGAGATCAGCAGCATTCACACTCGGCTCTGTGGCAGGATCGGGCTCCTGCTTACAAAAAGGGCTGTGTTGTAGCAAAATGGTTTTGCTGTGGATGAAAGTCAGCACTAATCTTTCTAATACAAATTGCCTCTCCCTTAAGGGAGTTGTTTGCAGGCAGATTGTTTTAACTTTGCAAAGCGACTTGGCCCATTGGATGGGAACCCAGGTGGAGTGAATTCTACTTGCTTAACTGGATGAATTGGGGTCTAGGGAGCTTCAAGTTAGAGGAAACAGAGGCACTGGACCAGGCAGAGGAAGATGAAATAGCATGTGTTGAAAACCTGCATGAAATGCAAACAGGCAATTCTAAAGTATTGGCTGGAATATGTCATTTAAGAAAGGAGTAAAACATATCTTCTTCAAACATAGCTCTTATCACTCTGGATTTTCAATCACCCAGATGTTTTAGCTTTTCTCATTCCCCTACTAAAAAAGCAATGACTCCCTATTGTCTACTGAATAATATATAATCTTAGCATGACATTCAAGACCCTCCACAATCTGGCATCAGCTTGTCTTTGAAATTATAATTCCCATTATAACCCCCCCCCCACACACACACACATCGTACATACTCAAGTGAAATTAGATACCCCTCTGTTTCCTAATGATGCCAGGCTTTTTTACCCACCTTCATGCTTTTGTGACAGCTGGAGACCCTATCCCCTCTTCACCCTCCTGTCAACCCCCATTGATTCTTCAAAGCCTGTCACAAATGCCTGGAAACTCACCCCATACTGCAAGGAAGTTCTTTACCTTCTGATTTTTCATGACACTTGGTAAGTCTAAGGCTCATACCATATCACAATGGACTGATTACATGATGATCTAGATATACATTGCACATTCCCCCTAGAGAATGAATGAACTCCCCATAGGCAAAACCAGTCCTTACCCACTCACCATCTCTTTTTACTGCAGAGCTTCTCAGCCCTGCAGTATATCTTAGTCATCTGGGAGCTTCACGGAAATACCAACACTAGGCTGCAAATGGTCTGAGGCGGGGGTCTAGGCATTTTTGTTTATTTTGATTTGGGGGTGCTTCATTTTTTCTTTACCATCTGAACAATTTTTAAGTTTACAGTTCAGTAATCTTAAGCATATTCACATGGTTGTGCCTCCAGAACATTTTCATCTTGCAAAACTGAAACTCTATACCCATTAAACAATGACACCATTGCCCCTAGTCCCAGCCCCAGCCACCACCATTCTACTGTCTGTCTTCATGAATTTGACTACTTTAGATACCTCATATAAGTGGAATCATACAGTATTTGTCTATTTATGGCTGTCTTATTTCACTGAACATAATATTCTCAAGGTTCATCCATGTTGTATACCATGTGACAGAATTTCTTTCCTTTAGTAAGCTAAATAATATTCCATTATAGTTATATGCTATATTGTCTTTGTTCATTCATCTGTCAGTGGACATTTGGGATGGTTCCACCCCTTGTCTACTTTGAATAATGCTGCTATAAACATGGATGTGCAAATGTATTTTCAAGATCCCGCTTGCTATTACTTTGGCTATATTCCCAGAATGGGATTACTAGATCATACGGTAATTCTATGTTTAATTTTTGGAGCAATCATCATACTGTTTTCCACAGAAGCTGCACCATTTTGTACTTCTACCAACAGCGTATAAAGGTTCTAATTTCTCCATATCCTTGCCAACACTTCTTATTTTCTGTTTTGGTGCTAGTAGCCATCCTAATGGGTGTGAGAAGTGTCTCACTGTGGTTTTCATTTGTATTTCTCTAATGATTGGTGATGTTGAGCATCTTTTCATGCTTATTGGCCATTTGTACATTATCTTTGGACAAATGTCTATTCAAGGTCTTTGCCCATATTTTAGTTGTGTTACTTGTTTTTTTATTGTTGAATTGTAAGATTTCTTTATGTATTCTGCATATTAACCCTTTATCAGATTTGAAAATATGTTCTCCCAATCTGTGGTTGCCTTTTCACTCTACTGGTCATGTTCTTTGATGCACAGAAGTTTTTCAGTTTGATGTAGTCCCATTTGTCTATTTTTACTTTTGTTACCTGTGTTTTTGATGTCATATCCAAAAATTCATTGTCATACTCATTGTCGTGAAGATTTTCCCCTATGTTTTCTTCTAGAATATTTATAGTTTTTGGTCTCATGTTTAAGTTTTTAATCCAGTTTGAGTTAATTTTTGTACATGTGATAAGAATGTCATTCTTTGGCATGTGGATATCTAGTTTTCCCAACACCATTTGTTGAAAATCTCTTTTCCCTTTGCATGATCTTGGCAGTTTTGGCAAAGATTATTTGATCATATAAACCAGGATTTATTTATGGACTCTCTATTCTATTCTACTGGTCTATGTCTATCTTTATTCTATACCATACTGATTTTTTTGATTACCATAGCTTGTAATAAATTTTAAAATTAAAGAGTGTGACACCTCTAGCTTTGTTCTTTTTAAATATTTTGTTGTCTATTCAGGGTCCTTTGAATCCGTATTTATTTTAAGATGAATTTTTCTATTTCTGAAAAAAATGCCACTTGGATTTCAATGGGGATTATGTTTAATCTACAGATTGCTTTGAGTGGGTAAGGTATTTATTAGAAGCTCCACAGGAGATTCCAATGCATAATCTCCACTGAAAGCCACTGATATGATTTGGCTGTGTCCCCACCAAAATCTCAACTTAAATTGCATCTCCCAGAATGCCCATGTGTTGTGGGAGGGCCCCAGGTGGCAGTAATTGAATCATGGATGCCAGGCTTTCCCATGTTATTCTCATGCTAGTGAATAAGTCTCACAAGATCTAATGGGTTTATCAGAGGTTTCTGCTTTTGCTTCTTCCTCATTTTTCTCTTGCCACCACCATATAGGAAGTGCTTTTCACCTCCCACCATGATTCTGAGGCCTCCCCAGTCACGTGGAACTGTAAGTCCAGTTAAACCTCAGTTCGTTCCCAGTTTCGTGTATGTCTTTATCAGCAGCATGAAAATGAACTAATATAGTAAATTGGTGCCAGTAGAGTGGGACATTGTTGAAAAGATACCTGAAAATGTGGAACTGACTTTGGAACCAGGTAACAGGCAGAGTTTGGAACAGTTTGGAGGGCTCAGAAGAAGACAAGAAAACATGGGAAAGTTTGGAGCCTCCTAGAGACTTGGAGGGCTTAGAAGACAGGAAAATATGGGAAAGTTTGGAACTCCCTAGAGACTTGTTGAATGGCTTTGACAAAAATGCTGATAGTGATATGAACAATAAGGTCCAGGCTGAGGTGGTCTCAGATGGAAATGAGGAACTTGTTGGGAACTGGAGCAAAGGTGACTCTTGGTTATCTTACAGCAAATAGATTGGTGACATTTTGCCACTGCCTTAAAGATTTGTGGAACTTTGAATTTGAGAGAGATGATTTAGGGTATCTGAAGGAAGAAATTTCGAAGCAACAAAGCATTCAAATGGTGACATGAGTGCTGTTAAAAACATTCAATTTTAAAAGGGAAACAGAGCCTAAAAGAAAATTTTTAGCCTGATGATGCAGTAGAAAAGAAAAACCCATTTTTTTGAGGTGAAATTCAAGCCAGCTGCAGAAATTTTCATATGTAGCAAGGATCCTAATGTTATTCCCCAAGACCATGGGGAGAATGTCTCCAGGCCACATCAGAGACCTTCACAGCAGCCCCTCTCATCACAGGCCTAGAGGTCTGTGGTTTTGTGGGATGCGCCCAGGGTCCCCATGCTGTATGCAGCTTAGGGACTTGGTGGCCTGTGTCCCAGCTGCTCCAATTGTGTCTGAAAGGGGCCAACGTGGAGCTCAGGCTGTGGCTTTAGAGGGTGGAAACCCCAAGCCTTGGCAGCTTCCACATGGTGTTGAGCCTGCCGGTACACATAATTGAAGAATTGAAGTTTGGAAACCTCCACCTAGATTTCAGAAGAGGTATGGAAACGCCTGGATGCACAGGCAAAAGTTTGCTGCAGAGGCAGGGCCCTCATGGAGAACCTCTGCTAGGGCAGTGCAGGAGGGAAACGTGGGGTCAGAGCCCCCATACAGAGTCCCTACTGGGGCATTGCCCAGTGAAGTTGTGAGAAGAGGGTCACCGTTCTCCAGACCCAGATTGGTAGATCCACCGACAGCTTGCACCATTTGCCTGGAAAAGCCACAGACACTCAACACCAGCCCATGAAAGCAGTGGGAGGGAGGCTGTACCCTGCAAAGCCACATTGGCAGAGCTGCCCAAAACCGTGGGAACCCACCTCTTGCATCAGTGTGACCTGAATGTGAGACCTGGAGTCAAAGGAGATAAATTTTGGAGCTTGACTTCCCTGCTGGATTTTGGACTTGCTTGGGCCCTGTAACCCTGTTATAATGGCCAGTTTCTCCCATTTGGAACAGCTGTATTTACCCATTACTGTACCCCCATTGTATCTAGGAAGTAACTAGCTTGCTTTTGATTTTACGGGCTCATAGGCTGAAGGGACTTGCCTTGTCTCAGATGAGACTTTGGACTGTGGACTTTAGGTTAATGCTGAAATGAGTTAAGACTTTGGGGGACTGTTGGGAAGGCATGATTGGTTTTGAAACGTAAAGACATAAGACTTGGAGGGACCAACGATGGAATGATATGGTTTGGCTGTGTCCCCACAAAATTCCAACTTGAATTGTATCTCCCAGAATTCCCACATGTTGTAGGAGGGACCCAGGGAGAAGTAATTGAATCATGGGGGCCAGTCCTTCCCGTGCTATTCTCATGATAATGAATAAGTATCACGAGACCTGACTGGTTTATCAGGGGTTTCCGCTTTTGCTTCTTCTTCATTTTTCTCTTACTGCCACCATATAAGAAGTGCCTTTTGCCTCCCACCATGATTCTGAGGCCTCCCCAGCATGTGGAACTGTAAGTCCAATTAAATCTCTTTTTGTTCCCAGTTTAGGGTATGTCTTTATCAGCAGCATGAAAATGAACTAATACAGCCACCACTGTCTCTCTACAGTGGCTGACACAATGCCTTGAGAATAGTCATTAAATGAGAACTTGTTTTAACTTATTAATCAGTTACTATCATGCCTTTTATAACTACTTTGGTTCATAAAGCAATGTGACATTGTAAAATTTGATTTAAAAGGTAAACAACAAACAAACAAACAAACATAAAAGGCCAGCAAATGAGCCCATGATCAAAAACAGCCAGGCACTGTAAAATAATGAACCCTGAAAGCGGACCACATCTGTAACTAAGCCTCCTTCCCAAAAGAACATCCCTCACTGCAAGAAGAAAGTATGTGGCTCCAGTGAAATGAGCAAAGGGGAAGAGAGACTTGAGGTTGGAACCCAGCCTGATCATGGCCAGCTGATTCTGAACTCTCCCAGAGCTTCTTGTGAACTAGATACCAGCGGAAACGGAAGTGGAAGTGTCTTGTTAACCAGATATAAGTGAGATATTCCACCCAATATCCCATGGGTGGAATTTTCCAGAAGAACTCTAGCCTCCTATTCTACTCCCCAGGAAAGAATATGCAGCCATCCACAGTTCTGGTTTAAAAATCAGTATTTTCTCTTTCTCTCATAACAGACTGCCCTTCCTTCTAGCTTGCTATGCTTTCCTGCAGCTTGCAGTGATGCACATGCTCTCTGCAGGCCTCCTTCCTTCTGGGAAGCCAGCATCCATAGAACCAAAGGCAGGGAAGTGGGTGGTAGAGACAGTGTTGCCTATGACTTCCCAGAGGAAGAAAAGAGTGTGCAAATGTGACTGTGAAAGGTACTCAAAACCTCTTATAAATTGTGAAACATTCTTTTACTTTAAACATTTACTTCTTTTACTTTTACTTTTAACTTATAAAATAAGCATTTTTCACAAAGATAAAAACTAAAAGCCTACTGCTAATATACTTAAATATCCTGCCTTTCTACCTGTATTAACTGGGCAGGGTCCTGGAGGCTCCGGGGATTCACGTCCCTCTGGCAATACAGCTCCCTCCAAGCTGCCTTGATGGAGCAGAGCTTACAGTTCACAGCTGCAAGCGAGTGAGTGAGCTCTCCAGGCAGAACCAGAACAATGATGCTCAGCAATTTGTTTGTCTTAAAAGAAATCTTCTTGAAAAATAGATCAGGCTCTCTTCTAAAAAGGGTATTAAGCCTTGACTCGAAGATAAGAAAGAGACAAAGAAGGTGCCTTTCTTTGGAAGTGCCCCAGCTGGGTCTTTAGCCATTGGGAGTTTTTCTTCTCAAGATAGTGTTGAGGGAATTTTGGGAGCCTAGAAGAGATCATGCTCCCTGGACAGGAGCCGATCAGTCACCCCAACCCAGAGAGTTGCCGCTTCTTTATTTTAGAATGACATATCTGACAGTCTAGTGTGTCCTGGTTGCTGTTGTTGTCACCCTGGTCCTCATGACCTGGGCAGAAACAGGATGGAGTATACATGGGTGTATGTGGCATAATTGCCCATAGAAGGAAAGTAGAAAGAGGGTGGGAAGGAGAGGAAGAGGAAAGGAGAGTGAAGGGGGAAAGGGAAAGACAGAAGAAGAGTCAAGGATGAGAAAGAGAGGTATCACTTGGGCACTGCCTCTGGCACATCCAGGCTCATCTTTGGATGGTTTGAGTTTGCTGTGGGGCTGGAGAATTCCACTGCAAGCAGGGCTGGAAAGAGACGGTGTTTTCTTCTGTGTGAAATATTGATAATTTTCACAAATTTCACTTCAGGCTAAATTATCAAGATCATTGGATGAAATCCTGAAAAATATCTCTATCCCCTCATGCCCATGAGGGTATCTGCTCTCCTTACCTACCTCTCTATCTGCTCATCTTCTCAAATGCAGTTCAGAATACAACTTCTTATTACAGCCCTCACTAACCACCCAGCATTAGGCAGTGATACCACCCGCCTCCTTCTCCGAACTTCTAGAGTATTATCAACTGTAAAATTCAGTTAGCAATGAATGAGTCATGCACTACACGGAGCTATCTATTTCATTGTTCTTGCAAAGTGCTTTTAAATAAAGGATGGACACATGTTCAGGTTTAGCCCAGACAGTACTTGTTTACACAGGTTAGTCCAGATTAATAATTATCACCTCCTTTGACTCTCATAAGTGTCTCAGGGAAGATACATAACATGGTCAGCCTATTTACATGTTAAATTCTGTATCATTCCAGACTCCCTAATGAGAGTCTAAAAGCTCTTTGGGGCTCTCTGTCCTTCTCCACACTAGTCTGGTTCCTTATATTCGGTGCCCAGTAATGTCTTTATTGTGAGCATGAATCACCCTTTTTGTTTTAGAAGATGGAAAATGAACAAGTCCTAAAAACTTGTGAACATGTTGAACAAAAAGAGGGGAGTTTTCATTTTAACTTAGGCCCTTGTTGTTTTCATTGTTAAAGATTTAAAACACATCACATTCCAGAACTGAAGACCAGGGCAATTCCCAGACTTACGTCTGACGTTTAAAGATAATGGTGAAGGAGAAAGTGCCAGTTCAAAGGCAGACAGAGTGTTCTGCCTGTCCTCATGCCTGCAGACTGCTCACCCTCTAGCAAGCTCAGGCAGCCTAGGCTTCCTGGTCACCTTGGGTTACTCGAAAATTTATTCATTCAATTTCATTATTGGAGTAATATAAGTGTACTGGCAAATAAAATGAGAATTTAAATGACAAACATTCTGAAAACAACAATCTAGAAAATGAAATCTCTTCTCTCTTATTGAAACATTATGTTCTCCAGGTGAAAGTGAAAATCACCTCTTTTGTTCTCTGTCTTCATTTTCTTCTAGTGGGAGAAATAGGGAGATGATCCTATTATCCCCCATCTGTTCATTTACCATGGATCCATATTTATTAAGGACCTATCATGTACAAAACATGGCGCTCTGGATCTGACAAGTGGTAAACAGACACAGTCCCTTCCTTCAAGTAGCTCATAGTCTAATAAAGAGATACGAAATGCTAGTGCAAACAATTATGTAATTAATGTCTGGGTATTAAGGATTATTTCAGCAAGAGCTTAACAAAAATTCTTAACCTACACCGACAAGTCAGAAAGGACCGCACTAAACAAGAGACATTTAGGCCGAGACCCAAAAGGCAAATAGGAATTTGGGTAGGAGAAGAAAAGAGGAAGAAGTTTCCAGGCATAAGTAGCAGCTGGCACAAAAGCTCTGAGGTGGGAGTGACTTGGTGACTTTGAAAAGGAAAAAGGTGCCAGGCTTGCTGAACATGGTGGGTGGGGTACAGAAAAGGGGAAGAATCCACTAGGCTTGGCCCCTTCCTCCAAGGTTTGGTTTCCTTCCTTTCCATTTGATCAGTTACCCCAAACCAGTTACCAAGGTCAACAACTAAACAAGTAGCTGAGTGAACATCAAAATCACAGCCAGGTCTTAGGGACTTTCACTTTGGCTTACATCATTTTGGGAAACGATGATAAGAATGCTTGGTAGAACCCTGTGCCCTGGCAGTAACATTTTCGAAAGACAGGAATACCTAATCACCATCCCTTCTGAACAAATTGCTCCACTTCTTTTTTTTTTTTTTTTTTTTTTTTTTTTTTTTGGAGACAGAGTCTCACTCTGCGGCCCAGGCTGGAGTACAGTGGCGCGGTCTCGGCTCCTTGCAAGCTCCGCCTCCCGGATTCATGCCATTCTCCTGCCTCAGCCTCCAAGTAGCTGGGACTACAGGCGCCCACCACCATGCCCGGCTAATTTTTTGTATTTTTAGTAGAGATGGGGTTTCACCGTGTTAGCCAGGGTGGTCTCAATCTCCTGACCTCGTGATCCACCCTCCTTTGCCTTCCAAAGTGCTGGGATTACAGGCGTGAGCCACCGCGCATGGCCAAATTGCTCCACTTCTAAGCACTCCTCATTTCTCCAGTTCATGTTCTACTATTCTCCAGGAATAACCAACACATCAGTTATTAATTTTTGTGAATGCCAGCCTGTATGTGGCTGTGGCTTACTATGCTAAAGGCTACCAAAATAAAAATGGAAAAGGCATAGTTTCTGTCCTTGAGAAGCTTCGAATGAGCAAGGCAAATATAGAGAACAGAGTTCTGGCATGGTAGGTAGAAAATAGACTTTGCAGGCAGAGGCTTGGGCTGAAATGCTGCCTCTATCACTTGTGAATGTCGTGACCTTACACAATTTTATTAACCTCCCTGAGCCTCATTTATTAATTCGAAAAATGAAGATAATATCCACCTGCCTCCTAGAATTGTTGGGAAGATTGAATGAAGTAATATTTTCAGATACTGTGTGTGAATGTGTGTACAGAGAGTAATATTTTCTGATAATGTGGGAGGCCGAGGCAGGCAGATCACCTGAAGTCAGGAGTTTGAGACCAGCCTCGCCAACATGATGGAACCTCCTCTCTACTAAAAATACAAAAAATTAGCTGGGAATGGTGGCGGGTGCCTGTAGTCCCAGCTATTCAGGAGGCTGAGGTGGAAGAATCACTTGAACCTGGGAGGCAGAGCTTGCAGTGAACCAAAATCATGCCACTACACTCCAGCTGGGGCAACAAGAGTGAAACTCCATCTCAAAAAATAAAAATAATAAATAAAAATAAAATTAAAAATACTTTCAGATACTCTGTGTGTGTGTGTGTGTGTGAATGTGAGTACTCACTTCCAAGCAAGAAGAGAGATGGAGAAAAAATATCAACAGAAATTGTTCCCTACTCTTCAATATATAGACTGATGGGAACACAGACATGTAGACAGACATCGTAATCACTACATAAAATGTAGGTTCAACAATGCACAAAGAGATGATGAGTAAAGTAAAGGAGAGGTGGTGATGTAGAGGAAGGGACAGATTCAGGAGCCATCTCAGGTACATTCAATTATATAGATTTGAAAAAATTGAGATCAAATATTAACAAGGTTTTGTTTCGTACAGACAATTTGAAATCATGTGACTCCCTGCATGCAAAATGCATTGACATAGTTCTTTTCTAAACTATTAGGTCGAATGCATTGAAGCTTTGTTCATACTCTAACCAGATGCCAGTGACATGTTAGCTGGCAAATAAACATGGCTACCTTTTAGAGGTTTAGTCTTAACTTGTGCAAGTTTTCAGCTATGTATAGTCTTTATGAACCATGTCCTTTCAGGAAGTACAAGTTATCTTGCATTTAGGGTGTAGGTGGGGAGAACTAATAAGACTTAGTAAATGATGAGGGGCAAAGAAATGCTATAAGACAGAAGGAAGAGTAAAGATTGACTTCTAGTTCCCCAGCTTCTTTGACTGGTTACCTGGCAAAACCATTTAATAAGGTATCTTTAACCTGAAAAAACAAGTTCCTCACTGAAAAGTGTGCAAAGATGTGTTGGACAATTGTGTGACAGGAATATTATAAACGAGATTCATAAGTCTCATTAGCTATTGGACAAAAGGAAAACTAAGGCTCCCTCCAAGCAAGAGATTTCAAGACGAGGTCTTCCCTGTACTTCTACTCAATTTCCATATTCCTCATTGTGAATGCCTTTCCTTCTGAACTGCCTGTATTGGTTAGCTTTTAGGACTCTCAGTGCTGCCTCCTTGTGGATTGTGAGCTCCCAGGGCTGCTGTTGTTAGTAATACTAACAGCAGCAGGAACAATAATGCTAATATTCGTATGGTACTTACTAGGTACCAAACACTCATATATTAACCCATTTAATCATCTCCTAGACCTTAGTAGGAAAATAATCTTATCCACATCTTACAGATAAAGAAACTGAAAGGCAAAGGGATCAGGTAACTTGCCCAAAATCACACATAAGAGCCAGGATTGGAACTCAGGGAGTTTCCAGCTGTCTCTGGAGTCCATGTTCCTACCGGCTTTCTTATCCCACCACCCCAGAGGAGAGATGGATCTCGGCTTTCTAGCTCTGCAGGTATAGCATATGGAAAGAGTGGGGGTTCTTTGGAACCCAGGACCCTGGAACATCTTTTTCCGGGATCATCTTCTTCCCTGTGACAAATGACCCTTATAGCATCTCAGGACTCTGGCTCCAGCAATACTTGGAAGGGGCAGGCAAGCCCCTTAGAACCTCTGCTCTACTGAACTTTTCCTTTTGTGCTCCTGATCTGTTAATCTCCTGGGACCCAGGGTTAGAAACTGCCAAGTTCTGCAGCTACAACCCCATTCCAGATTTTCTCTTATTCGTATGACTAGGCTAGTTCTGACTACCTCTGGACTAAGAACATGTTACCTTTCTTTATTTCATTTTATTTCATTTTGTTTTATTTTATTTTTCATTCAGAGGGAACTAACTCAGACAAAGAACAATAAAATACAAAGTAATTTTTAAACTCATGTATGCAACTCTCTAATGTCATTATAATGATGATGACCAACTATTTAGAAAGACCAGGTGGGTGTAGTGTCTATTATCCGTTAATACCAGCTAGACATCTGTGCTAGGCACTCTCCCTGGTGTAATACGTGTGGAAGAAGGTATTACTTAGAAAATCCAACTCTCCATAGCTTAAGTAAAAGTACAGATGAATTATTAAAACGCAGCTGGATAATCTTAAAAAGCATGGAAACTGGAATATGACTAGATCTCAGGAATAAATGGAACAAGATATAACTTGGGATTCATTTCCCAGCTCATATTCCCACTCCTCTCTGCACATCCACTACACATCTCCTCCTCACTTCCATCCTTTCTTTCTTTCTTCTTTCCTCCCTCTCTCTCCCCTTTCTCCCTCCTTCCCTCCCTTTCCCCCTTTTTCATCTCCCTCCCTTTCCCCCTTTTTCATCTCCCTCCCTCCCTCCCTCCCTCCCTCCCTCCCTCCCTCCCTCCCTTCCTTCCTTCCTTCCTTCCTTCCTTCCTTCCTTCCTTCCTTCCTTCCTCTTTCTCTCTCTCTCTCCAGACCAAACTCTTGTGCTTCTCAGGTCCACATGGCAGGAAGAACGGCTACTCTAACGTCTCCTGAACTATGGTTTTTGCTGATACAGGACAAAGAAAGAATCTGACCCAACTCCCTGGCTCCCAAGTCTGAACCTTGAGCCAATAAGCTATGGCTAAGGAACAGAATCAGTCTATCGGCATAGTGACTTTCATATGGCCACATTAAGGATGAGGAGAGACAATTATTAGAGAAGAGGGCTGAAGAGACAGCCCTTTGAGTGTCTTTTACAAGCAGCCACCACACCAATTAACGTACCTCGAAGTTGTCCTCTGTGAGGTGAAGTGTGCCAGGAAGCTTTGTCTAATGTACATGAAAACCACAGGCATATGCTTTGATTCACATGTGCACAGCATGCCTACATTTGGTATTCTGTAATAATAAATAATTATTGCATATTTAAGGCCTGACAAGAGCACTTAGAAATCACAATATTTCTCTAAGGTAGTAGTACAATTGTCTGTACTTGAGAGAGAGGAAACGGAGACTGAGCTTTAGAGAAATGAAGTGACTTGCTCAAGTTTATTCAGATGGTACATTTTAATATCAGGACTTGAATGAGGCTCTATCTGACCTTAGACTCAGCACTCTTTGCCACCAAGACATTCTCTTTTTAATTGAGAAAACATAGATTAAGCACTAAGCCAAATGCCAAAATTATATTATATAATATGTATAATAGAACTACCAGCTGTGTAGATACAAAATTTTGACTTTGATTCTTCTCACCTGATCAAAATGAAAAGCTGACACTGCCCACCTTATTAACCTCAAATGACCTCAGAAGGCATTCAGAAAAGAAATCCAGCTACTCAGCAGTCTTAAGAAGAATCCAACACCATGAACTTTTTTTTGCCTTGGCTTTCCAAGGAGGTCTTCTAAGTCCCTGAGAATCAGAGGTAATTCTATGACATGAACTGTCACTTACAGAGAAAGGTCAAATAGCAGTCTAACCCCTATTTGATACCATTCATGGCTCAGGAGGCATTTGCTGTGTTTGGAATTCTAAGTACATGGCATGACTGAACTCAGGTTTTGCTATTTCTGTTTTGTAGGTGAGAAAAATGAACACGTGAATATTTAATTTGGCCTAAGACTGGAATCACAGACACCTTTCAGATAAATAATAGTGCAAGAGGTACCAGAAAATCCAGTGTGCGGTATTGACAGTCAACAGTGGGTGCTGAGAGATTTCAGAGGTAAGATCCATCCCACTGGCCTGGCTCCTCTTTGCACCACAGAACCCTGTCCTCTCCTCTATGGAGGTGGTTATCAGACTGCCCTAAGCATGCCTGTTTCTGTCTCCCGCACCAGCCTGCGTCTTTGTCATCACAGTATTTCCAGAATCTGGCAGTGTCTAGCATATAGACACTAGACATGAAAGGCAAGGGGGGAAAGAGAGGAAAGGAGAGGGAGGGAGGAATGGAGGAAGAGAGGGAGGAAAGAAAACAGGGAGGGAGAGAGGGAGGAAAGGAGGGGGAGGAAGGGAAGAAGGAAATAGAGGGAAGGAAGAAAGAAGATAGGGAGGGGGAGGTAAGGAGGGAGAAGAAGGGAAGAAGGAAATGAGTCAGGGAAGAAGAGAGGGAGGGAAGGAGAGAAGAAAGGAGATAGGAAGGGAGGGGAAGAAGGGGAGGAGGTAATGGAGGGAAGGAGGGAATAGTGGGAGCGAGGAAAAGGCGGAGGAAGAAAAGAGGTATTGGGACATCCATACAGGCTTCTTGCAGAAGAAAGTACTCAGTCCATCTGCTTTTTTTGTTTGTTTTTTGAGACAGAGTCTCACTCTGTCCCTCAGGCTGGAGTGCAGTGGCACGATCGTGGCTCACTGCAAGCTCCGCCTCCCAGATTCATGCCATTCTCCTGCCTCAGCCTCCCAAGTAGCTGGGACTACAGGCACCCGCCGCCACGCCTGGCAAATTTTTTGTATTTCTAGTAGAGACGGGGTTTCACCGTGTCAGCCAGGACGGTCTCGATCTCCTGACCTCGTGATCCACCCACCTCGGCCTCCCAAAGTGCTGGGATTACAGGCGTGAGCCACCACACCCTGCCCAGTCCATCTGTTTTAACACCAAGGCAAGTTTTTGAGCAAAGCATCTATAAACCTTGGTGAAGATCTAGTTGACACATGCAGACCACTAGCTCTGGCAAAGAGACAATACCTCCCAACTGGCCACTGGACTCCTCGATCCTGGCAGAGAAGAGTAGAGCCTGTCCCTAAAGGCACACAGGCAGTGGCTGGCGCTTCCCTTCTGTGAAGGGAAGAGACATGAAAGCGGAATCACTCTCTGGCCAACGTTTTTTGTGTGGAAACAACTGGCAGAGGAGAATCTTCTCAGCCTTCAAGGAGATCCTCCTAGTTATGCCAATTAAATTTCCTTTCTCATATACCTTCAGCTACTGTCTTCAGAGAAACCTGAGCCCACCAAGCAGGCACTCTGACCCTGTCCAGAGAAAGAGTGTTAATTGTATATCTTCTAGCTGTGGGGCTTCAGTCATGTAAATCGAAAAAGTAAACCTAATTTGAGGGATATGTAAATGACAAACTGAAAGAATTAATATTTAGCTCTGTGAAAAAACACAGCTTTCCTCCTCATTATGAAGGCTGATTTTTCTGCAACCAGAGGAAAAACGAATTGTTGGAATCTCCTCAAAATGTGCAGCTGAGGATGCCTTTATATTAATGAGGAAAGTGATGTTGATTAATAGGCAGCCCAAAATCCAGAAAGACGGTTTCCTCCCTTCTGTCTTCCTGCCAGCCTGGGAACAAGCAGCCTAGTGAGGTCCCCAGGCAGAACGAGAGCACAGTCCCCTGGGTCTGCTACTGGCTGGGGCACTTGGAATCTGATCATTCTCCTTTCAATTATACTGACAAACATGGCTAGGCTTGAACAAATTGGCCCCCATGAATTAGGCTGCATTATTATAGAACTCTCGATCTTCTGAGCCTCCCTGACCATAATTAATCAGGACCCCACTATTGTAGCCCACAGCTAGTCCAGGAAAATATTTTCTGAAAGTTTAGCTAAATAACAGTATTGATTTTTATCCTTAATACTTTCTTCTACTCATCAAATCTCTTACACGGACTTAGTGAATTTCACGTTTCCATGGCTCTGTAGCCAGCATTGTGTAATACGTCCTTCAACACAATCAAGCAAGGGACTAAAATTCCCATTTTACAGAACAGGAATGTAAATCACAGGGAGGCAGAAGTACCTTAATGAATAAGAACTTGAGTCTTCTGCCTCCTAGACTAGCAGTACTTCTCTCTAACAAAGGCTTTGAAGATCGCCTTTGTTTAGGGGAAGAGCTTCTATCTGATTTTGCCACCCTCTGGGACACACAAGCCAGGGGCAACTAGGAATGAAAGCAAAGTATTCATTTGCCTTTTTTCTCCCAAATAAGAAGGAAAGCAGCCTCCACTTTCTGGTTCATGGTCTGCATACTGGCCATTCTTTGTTCTTCCCTATACAAAGAGTGAGTTTACTGTCAAAGATCAGAGGCCCGACTTCATATGCTACCTAGCTCTGGGCACTGCAACCTGTCCTCAATTTCAGGTAGCCTTCAAAAGATTGGTGACCTCTGAAGCTCATGAGACACATGTCCCTGCAGTGGATGAATGCCCTAAGCAAGCAAGAAAAGCCTTGGTATGGTGTGGAAACATACTTTGGCCAAGAGTCCAGCCTGCAGAGATGCAGCTGTAGTGAGACCTGAAGCTTATGTACAATTTTGACAGCCCTTTTTAGAAATGAATGCAAAATTACAAAAACAAAATTTTGTATAAAACTGAATATTTACTTGAAAAGACAAAGTATATCATAGCAAACAAATTTTAGAAAACTGACAAATACCACAAACACCATAAAATGAAGATAAAGACATGATATTTGTATTAATTAACTGCCTAACATATTTTTTTTGGTGTGTTTCCTACATTTTCAGCTGTCCATGCCAACAATTTTATGACATCATTTTCAAGGCAGAGAAGGAACCATAACTTAGCCTTTTTCTCTTCAGGTTTCTCATCCACTGCCTGTCGGCATCCAGTACCGGGATGTGTAAGACACATTCACATGGCAGCATGGCCTCTGGCCTCACATCCTCCTGCCAACACCAGGCAGGTCATCTCAGCAGGTGGCAAGAGCATCCTGGAAGCCATTCATGCAACAGGACAATCAGCTACAACTTATCTCTGCAAGGAAGTGACTTATGTGTGAATCACAAAACCCCAACTCACTGTAATTCCAATGCAACTCTCCCCTTAGCTGGATCCCAGAAATGTCTACAACTACTCCACCAAAAACAAACTAATAGGATTTGTCTGGAGAAGTTGGGGAGAAAAAAAGAGTGGCCTTGGCTGACTGTATATAAAATATCTTAATGTCACAAATTTTGAAAAAATGATCATTTGATCATATTGCTAAGACTCCTCCCCAGATGTTGAAAGAGACTCGTGCAATTGCAGAACCCTAAACTGAAGCTTCATTATCTTCATGGTAAAATTACCTCTGGGTCTCTTCTTAGCCTTCCAGCCCCAGAAGCAGTGGAGAACAAGGAGGAACTCTGGAAGAAAATATCTCTAACAGATCTGGCATTACCTAAAGCACCTAGACTCCAATCCCAGGGTCAGCTGAAAATCTGACTCATGCATGTCTGGGCTGAACAGAACTTTGTTACAGTAGGCTGCCATCCTCACAGCAGATCTGGTATACATCCACAGGCTGAAGTTCTCACTCTCTCCCAGGACCTAATAGGCCCATTCACTTCTCTCACAACCACACTTTTTCTAGGAAGGAGGCAATCTGGCTGTGTGGGTTCAGTATGTAAACAATTTAGCCCAAAACTTGAATCTCTGTTTTGTACCCTGTGATCTCTTTTGCTTATATAATGGAAATGCATAGCAGGGCATGGTGGCTCATGGCTGTAATCCCAGCACTTTGGGAGACCGAGGTGGGCAGATCACTTGAGGTCAGGAGTTTGAGACCAGCCTGGCCAACATGGCAAAACCCCATCTCTACAAAAAATACAAAAATTAGCTAGGCATGGTGTCGTGTGCTTGTAGTCCCAGCTACTCGGGAGGCCAAAGCAAGAGAATCTCTTGCAACAAGGAGGCGGAGGTTGCGGTGAGCTGAGATCGTGCCACTGCACTCAAATGTGGGCATCAGAGGGAGACTCCATCTCAGGAAATAAAAAAAAAAAGGAAAGAAAGAAATGCAGGTGCATGATCTTCAGCCCTAGGGTTAGGCCCTGACTCCTACATAAATGCAACATGTCATCCTCAATATGAATAAATACATGCAGGTAGAAAAATATAGGTAGAGGCATACCATTAAAACAAAAAGTACTTTAGGAGTCTCCACCCACCCCATGAATTTCATAATCTTGTTAAAGACAAAGGATTTGAATAGCTGTACATCAACTGATATGCTTCTCACTTATTTATGTCTTTAGTTAATTCAGTGGTTCTCATCCGGTACACAGGAATACTACATAAGATTGTACATTTAAAACTTTGCATGTTTTAATTTATGGGTAGTAGAAAGGTTTTCATGTGAAGTTTTAACGATATATGACTTTCACCTTACTTGTTGACTTTTGAACTTAACCACCACACAAAATGTGACCACAGTATTTTTGTTCATTAAATCAAGAAAGTAAATAATTTCCAGTGAATAAATGTAAGATAGACACTTTGTTCCTATAACCTGGGGATGAGGAGAAGCAGAGTGGAAGCAATAGTGTGCAGCATTCTGATAAACCTCCCTAGACACAAAAAGGAAATTGCATCTCTAATCTCAGTATCTGATTAAATATGAAAGAGAGACGGGGTGGTGAGGAAACATCACATAATCTTGGATAACTCTTGAAAGGAGGGCTTCAAAGCTCCACATCATAGGGTTTTTAATTGAGATTCCATATTTCTGTTATGAATATGAACTTGTACATTACTCAAGGAAATTACATTTGGTTATAAACATTGAAAAGACTTAAGTTTTTTTTTTATTTTTTAATATCTGTGTTATTCAGATGGTAATGAAAATCAGAAATTTCAAGCTGGCAAATAACAGCTAAGAAGAGTACAGTGGGGAGCCTGGAAGTCAATGTGTTTACCCAGTTATCTGGTCAAATCTCACTAAAGGCAACTCCAAGAGCCCACCCCCTGCTTCTTGTTTTTTCCTTCTGTTTCTAGCAGGTATTAAACTTAGATTTACTTTCATTTTTGTTATAAATTCTTCTTTTGTTATGGATAGTTTAAATGTGACTTTAACTCACATATGCAGTTATTCTACTTGTTTTTTGATTATTGGTTTCCAATTTGATTTTATTAATTCATCCCATCAACAAATGTTTATTCAGTACCTACTATGTACCTGATGCTCTTCTAGGCATTGGAGATACAGCCAAGAGGAAAATTCTCAATGACATTCTATTACATTAAATCACATGAAACTGCCACACTTATAGGTCAATAATCGTCAAGAATCAACATTCTGACATGGTCCAGCCTAATGTTGGGGAAACAAAAAATATAAATAGAATTGGTAAGGATTTCTGTAGTGTTTTAGAACCTTTGGTTAGGTGATAGGCTTTTACACAATGGGCTCTTATTAGACCCACCACATAAGACGAACTCTTTGTATTGACTTCTTATCCCAGCCTTAAAATCTGAAGCTCAGCCCAGGAAGCAGTAGGTGGCCTCAGTGAAAAACCTACACTCTGCAATTTTCCCACCCTCTCACTTCCGCTTTCATACTTTTTGGGCCATGACAAATGTAACTTTCTTATTGGCTCAATGGTGGACTTTTAAAGCATTTATCATTCTTCTTTCAAGAGTTTTGTGGGTTTTTTTAATAGGAGGTTTCAGAGAAGACTAGTTTAATAATATCTGAAATGAAGTAAGCTGCTGGTGAATATTGAGAACATTTTTATTACTGTCAATATAAGATATGCTGAGAGAAGACCACATGCCTGATAAACTAGACGTTTGTTCAGTTTTGATGGTTCTGGCTTTTGGTGGGGTGTTCCTTCTAACAGAATTTTGGAATTAAGTTCTCCTGAGAAATTTCAGGACCTTCTGTAGCCCAATGATGAAAGAACTTCTATGAGAGTTACAATATACCCATATATTTCTAAAGGAAGCTATGTCTGGTACAAAGGACAAAAGAGAAAACTGGCTTCCCAGAGATAACAGGTATTTAGAGGCTCTTGCAGCACTGAGAGAGTGCAAAAAAAGCCCTGAAGCTGGAGGGAGGAGGCTCTTCCACTTATCAGCTTCGTAAGCTTTGATACATTCTTACCCTACCCAAGCCACAGTTTCTCGTGTATAAAATAAAGACAATTTCCTCCATTCCACAGATTGTCAAATGAGAGAACATACGTTCAAGTGCTTTGAACACTAAATATAGTTTCTGCTAAATATATAGAAAGGCAATTTTCGAAATGGGAAAATAAAATTTCAAGCAAAAACAAGAGTGCAGTGGAGCAGGCAAAGGAAGACAAGGGAAAAGGGACAGTGGTCGCAGAGCACACTGTGTTGCTGCTGCCACTGTGCCAGCCCCTTGGGTCTCAGTGAGGCCAATGATCCTCCAGAATATGAGGCAAGCCAATTTGGGAGCAGACTGGACCCAGCTTCATTCAACATTGCTACCAGTTATTTGATTACAATACAAACCAAGTAGGTACAATTTACATTGACATGTCACGCCCTACATGGGAAAGACAGCTGTTCCAGGAGAAAGCTAGCCTTCCCTTCTGGTCCAGAAAATCCAGCACAGCATCATGGTGCAAGATCATCAGCCTGTTAGAGTAGGCAGATAGCTAGAAATAAGCAGGAAGGGAGAGCCCCTGAGAAAAGGGAGGTCTGGAAAATCTCACACCCCAGGGACCATCCAAAACATGCATGCTAGATATGAGCAGAGAGGAGGAGAAATACCTATGCAGAAAGGAACACTCCTTAAGATGCCCAGTAATCACTCACTCTGCAGTTAGCTAGTCAAAATGTAGCTAGCTACATGCTGATAGGCGGAAAGAAGGCAACAGAGAAATTCCTAAGAGATATGCAGGCACAATACATATAGATTTGAAGGCTATACAACCTTCCTGGGGTGGCAGTAATGAGCAATGCAGCCATTCGGTAGAATTCCTATCCAACACTGGGCCCATGCATGTGCACCAATGAATAGTAATGATAAAGGAGATAGAAAGAAATTATTTAGGCAGATAGTGAGGGCAAGGGTCCTCAGCAGAACTTCCCTTCTAACAAAAAAGCAGCCCTAGACATTACTTCTTTTCTAACAAAGAGCAGTCTGAAAGATCAAGCTGCAAACATAGATAAGGAAGCTGGAAGCTTGCACAAGGGGAGGCCTGCAGCTACACCAACAGAAAAGGGCTACCTGGGGGCCAGGCAAGTCCACCATCAGGGTCCGCCTTTCCTTTTTTGTTAGCATGTGTACAGTAAGAAAGAACTGGGCAACATGGAGATGCTCAGAGAACCCACCTGCACAATAAAAGATTGGGATGGGGGGTGCCAGAGATTCATGCCCTATGCAGATGGCACACCTGATCCTAACTTGTTTTTTGCACCCTGTGTCGATCAGACACCGCCTCCCCACTAGCTCATGTATAAAAATCCCCACATTTCACTGTGGATGAGCAACTCATTTTCCCAGGACCCGTCTGCAGCAGAGAGCTATTCTCTTTCTTTTGCCTATTAAATTTCTGCTCTTAACCTCATTCTTTGTGTGTCTGCATCCTTCATCTCCTGGAACCTCAGGTGTTACCCTAGACGATGAGGTTGCTTCAGTAAGGAAAGGGCCACAAGCCTGGGGTGGGAACTAGATGGGAAAACAGGGGGGGACTTAAGGCAGAAGCAGGAAAACTAAATAAAGTAAAAGCACAGAGACTTATGACAGAGGTGGGAACTTCAAGAAAAAATCTGGTATCATAAAAACTGAGTGCAGAACTCTCAGAGGCTACTGGCTCATTCTCTTTCAGCAGCCCACTCTGCCTCATCTTTTGGAATGTCCTGTCTCTCTGAATAAACTCTCTGCTCTCTATTTTCCTTCAATAAATTATCTTTCTTTTGGAGGTGGGAGTGCTAAATTTTCTCTTGGCAGAATTCTTTCTTCCAAGTAAGACTAAGAAACAAGGATTCCTGCACTTCCCAGTAACAGGCCTATACCAGATAGCTGCATCCTCAGCATGGTGGTAGGTCAGCTTAAAGCAGATGAAGACTCCATCATAGGGTTCCACCAGATGTTCCTGTTAAAGAACATCAAGGAGGTGTGGGATTGCACCAATGACATGTTCAGGCTTGCCCTGCACAGCATGGGCTGACCTCCTCTCAGCCAGGCACTCATGAGGTTTCCTCCTCCTGCCTCTTGTCAGTACTATTCACACTCCTCCAGTTGCTCCAAATATCATACACAAATGAGCAGGGCTGCAGTGGGAGTGGGTGCAGTGCACTGCTGCCATCGACATGTTCATAATGTTTGAATGCTAGACTACTTGCATAGGATGGGAGAAATTTGTGTTGTACTAGTGCATGACTTAGAAAGACTTAAGTAATGCAAAGATTTGTCCTTTTTTTAAAATAAAAACAATCTACTGACAAGTTGCTCTAATTACACAAGGAAGTGAAGGAGAAAGCAGCTGCCTCATCACCCAGACATTGATTTTTTTCCGATATTTCAATGTTTCATGATACAATAAAACCATAAGTTTTTTTAATAAGAATTAAAAAATAAAAGAAAAACACCCTCTGATCTTTTTAAAGATAGAGTCCCCAGATGGCTAGACAGAGAATTTCTAGGCAATCAGAGAAGGAAGGATCAGTGAAGTTGAGCATGAATTCACAAAGAACAGCACAGAACCTGTATTTATACACTGCTGGTATTTTAGGGCTTGCGTTCTTGCATGGCAAAGTGGGAACAGGCCAAATGAAGAGAATACACTGGTTTGCAAAAAAAAACAGCTTGAGTTCACATCCTTGTTCTACCACCTCCACAGAGTGCGAGTCTGGGCAAGTGAATCCACTTGGCGGAACCTCTGTTCCTCATCTGCTAACAGGTAATAAAAATGCACATAGACTCAACACACACAATCCATAAAGTGTCTGAATATAAAAGGGCTCTATAGATGTAACTTCATTCTCCATCGTACATAGTATCACACGTGGTCTTCATACCGACTCTATGAGTTGGATTTTTGTTGAAGAAACTGACCTGCCCAAGGAAACATTTAGGCATAAGTGGCAAAACCATGGTACAAACCTAGCTCATTCTTATGTTGACGACACGTATTTCTACCACACCACTGTGGCCCTCACTGTAATAGATCAAGACTGTGTAACTGGTATAAGGGTGGTGGTTTTAAATAGAGTGACCAGATGTCACCATCCTGGAGAAAATGGAGATAGATAGGCTGCATCCAAGTGTTATCCAGGTATTTAGATGATTCACCACCTGGCCCTGGGGTACATTAATGACCTGAAGTCATCTTGCAAGTGATATATTTTTCTCATCCTTTGGGTACAAAAGTTTCTTACCAATGCATCATAGATTATTGCAATTTCCACTCATGAGGTTCAAACACTATGATATCGGCAATGTAATGAACCAGCATGATCTGCCTGAGAACTAGATTATAACAAATGGCTAGAGAGTTGATGTTGCCTGAGGTAGTACAGTAAAGGTATATTGTTGGTGTTACTGGATGAAAGTCAAACAGCTACTAAAGGTCTATACTAAGATGCATAAAGAAAAGGTCAGGTCAATAGCTGCACACCAGGTGCCAGGGAATGTGCTGATTCGCTTTAGCAACAAAATCACATCTGGAACAGCAGGTGCAATTGGAGTCACTATCAGATTGTTTTTGTGATACTTCACTGTCATTCTCCAAGATCCGTCTGTCTTCTACACCAGCCAAATAGACAAGTTGAATAAAGATGTGGTAGAAATCACATCTTACTTCCTTCAGGTCTTTGGTAGTGGCACCGATCTCGGAAATTTCTCCAGGAATGCATTGTGCTTTAAATCAACAAGCAGTATATGGGGTCCTGTTTCTTCCTTAGCCATTTTATTCCTTATCCTGAGATAAGGGTTTTGAAGGTGGGTGTGATTTCTCCTATTGTCATTACTGGTATTCCACAAGAGAAAGTTTTGATTTACCCACAACTTCGGCCCTTTTCATTCCCAAGGGAGGACTACTTCCAGCAATAGGTACAACAGTGTTTACTTAAATTATAAGCTGACAGATAACTGGCACTTTGGGTTCCTCCGGCAATAATTCAACAGTGAAGAAGGAGGCCACTGTACTAATTAGGATAACTGATGCTTTTAAGAGGATATAGAGTTTCTACTACTACATATTACAGGCAAGGAGGCATTTACATGCAATTCAAGAGAATCCCTGGAGCATCTCCTAGTACTCCAGGACCTACAATTAAAGTCAATGGAAACTTTCAACAATCCAATATAGGCAGTACTATTAATATCCCAAACCCCTTTAGGAATGAAGTTTTGAATCAGCCTATCTGATAGGGAACCACAAGCAGCTGAGGTAGTTTGTAGAGGCAAAGGAAATATGGAATGAGTAGGGGAAGAAGGTAATAATAAATAGCAGCTAAAACCATGTAGTCAGTTGCAGAAACAAGGATAATAATAGTTATTAATACTTTTTTCTTATTTTAAGATGAATATGATTTGGTACATAACAACCAAATGTTTTCCTTTTTCCTCTACTATTCATTCCCCTACTAAGTAACATAAGCTATGGCTAACTTTATATCTCAGAATCTACGTTATAAAATATCAAAAAGGAATGTGACTCAACAAGAGGAAGAATAGACATCACCCAAAGATGAATAAAAGGAATCTGTATCCACTTTTTGGGAAAAAGATTATGTGTTTTTAGTTGTATAAGAGATGGTTGCAATATATTAGGCTGAAGCACAGTTTTTCCATTATCTTCATTTGGAGGGTAAGGATGTTTAAAAGAGGTATATATCAATTTAGCTAAACTGAAACTATGTTTCCCAGATTCCCTTCCCTGCATAGTTTCTGTTACTATAGCAAAAGGAGACAGACTGCACAAGATTTGGAAGGCAGAATGAAACAGCAGACATATTCATGTGCTCAGAAGGTCAGTGCAGGGCATCTGTTGCAGGTCATGCACATCGTTGCTGACCTGCCGGCTCACCTGGCTGGTATGGGGCAGGGGCCAGGCCCATAGCATCTCCAGCTCCCACTGCATCTCTCCCTTCAGGACCAAGGGCATATTTCTCTATGTGATAAAGGAGCCAGCTTTTCCTACAGATCACCTGCATCATCAAAACTGGAGCCATGGAAGTAATGAGAGATTGATGTGTATTCTAGTCCATTCTGTGGGTTCCGGGACATCCTCACTAGTCCTAGCTTGCCCTTGTATTCCTCCAGTTCAGATCCATCTTTTCTTCCTGACTGATTGCCCTACTGCTTTAGGCTCTAACAAAATACACTGAACTAACAGTGTTTCATACGCTTTGCAACCAGCTCCCACAATTGCATACATCCAAATCCCTACAATAAATCCCCTATTATATAGAACTCTTAGTGTTTCTTCTCTGATCTACCCTAACTACAGAGTACACAATTTAAGTTGCAAAGTTGGAGCTCATGCCCACTTTATCTCTAACACTGATTCCAGGTGCCTTCCATTAAACAAATGCTGCCTCCACCATAATCATTTGGGGCCACCTCACTGGAGGGTATTGGTGGTTTAAAATGAGGTGTTGGCCATCATTCTCCCTCTTTAGGAAATGGAGACATAGAAGCTGTATAGAGAGCTACAAAATGGTAAGATGATTAAATGTCTGGTTCAAGAGAACAGATTAACAATCTGAAGTCAGGCTTCAGGAGAGGTCTCTGGGAGCAGGTCCTATCCTAGGGACTTCCTTCAACTTTGGCCCATTCAGCACTTTCAATTGCAAATTGCTTAATAAAGACAGAATGTGTGTTGATCGAATTTTCAGATGACACAAGGGTGGGCCGGCTGGTAAAAATGCTGAGTGATAGAATCAAGAATTCAAAAGATTTGACAGTATGAATAATGAGTCACAGCTAACAAGATGAAATTTAATAAGAACAGATAGCAATTTTTACCCTACTCAGCCCTAGTCTGGAGAGTGGTGGTGCTAACAGCCCTCACTACACTGGAAGATGGTGCTGGGATATCACTTGAGCTCGGTGTAGGCACAAGCACAAGATGCTAATGAGAGGTTTGCTTTAAGCAAACCCTCCTGAGTTCAGAAACCATCTCCACAATGCAGACTTAGAGAGACTAGGCTTAATAGCAGTCTTTGTGAAAAAGACATTGAGCTCAGTATCAATCAATGCTGTGACGATGAAAGTATTCATTAGTACTTGGGCCTCATTATTCAAAGTATGCTGTTTCAATACAGGTTGAAGATAATTTTACAACTTGGCCCTACTCAAAATCACATAGCTGAGGTTTGGGATACAATGTTGAAGGCCACATTTTAGTGACAAAGTAGGATTTGACTAATGTGGTGAGGATATATAATTAAGTCATATGAAGAACATATTAAAGAGAGTGATCATAAAAGTTGGTTTTAAATAATTTAAAGTTTTCATATAGAAAAAAATAGAATTTTACTCATATTTCTAGACGACACATGAACAGAAACAATAGAAAGGAGCACTTTTGCTCACTATAAAGAGGCATATAATACAGCGGTTATATCTGGGTTCTGGAGCCAAACCATTTAGGTGAGAGTTTACAGTCCACTCCCCAGCTCTGTTGCAAGTCACTCAGTTTCTCTGGCCTCAGCTTTCTCATTCATAAAATGAGAAAGAAGAGAGTAGCCCCTCATGTACTTGTTGTGGGGATTGAGTGAAAACAAATAGTATTTACCTCAAGTGGCTGTTGTGAGGATTAAATGAGGCAACATATACTTGTTGAGGTTTGAGAAGAGGTCACATGGACCAAGGTCAATAAATATTCACTAGATTTATTATTATAACAATGTGCATTGTGATGTTTGTAGCTATCCCCAAATAGAACACCCTGCAATGTGAGCAAACTACATGGCTGTCTACATGTGTTTAAACTAAGACAGGCTGTTCATTGATCAGGGATATCGTAGAGTGGTGTTTCTCACACTTTTATGTATGTGTGAATCACCTTTGCGTCTTGTCTTATTAAAATGTGAGATCTGAATCAGCAGGTCTAGGGTGGGCCCTGGTATTCTGCATTCCTAGAATGCTCCCAGATAACGCTGAGGCTGTCCAGGTACCACACTCTGAGTAATCAGGTTGCAGAGGAATTTTTGCACTGGGTGTGAAGAACAGCCTCAAGGTCCCTTCCATTCAAGAACATTCAGATTTTGTGATGTTATACATCTGTGAATGGTAATTGTGCTGAAGTCACATTGTAACTGAGTTACCTAGAGCAAATGACTTAACCTCTTACCTTGCTTTGATAGATTCTGCAAAGCATTTTTGAAGAAATTAGTAATTTTAACAGCAAAATCCAAAGTCCTCAGATGGAAGCGGAACTACTTCAACAGAGGGTTTCGTTTCCTAATTGGCTAAACATCTGTTCCAGTTCTGAGCACAGATTTGTCTTTATCAAATGCTGATTGGTCTCTGGCTCCTGCCGGCTGCTGTGTCCTGGTGTGTGGGGGAACAAAGCAGGGCAGCTGTGGGAAGTCAGGAAGCCTCAGGAGGAAGGCCACCAAGGGCTGAGAGGCAGAAAAGAGAGAGGCATATGTTTCTGGCAAGCACAGGCAATAGAAAAATTTACAGGCTTAATAGCTGGATAGAAGCAGATCCGGGGCTAAGAAGAATCTTAAAGATCACCTGATCCATTGTCCTTCGTTTTCAGATAGTGAAACAAAGGTTTTGTGGGAGGTGACGATCTTCCGAGGTAACACGTGCAGATGATGTCAGAACTGGAAACCAGGCCAGCTGGGTCCTGGTCCAGTACCCAGCCCCAGCCATGCCTGCCTCACACCTCCTCCTGAGGACCCCCACCCCGGGAACGCTGCTCAGCCTTTCCACAGCAGGTTTTCTTCATGCTTCAGTTGCCCCCAGGATAAGGAGGGTTGAGGAAGATTCTGAGGTGACAAAGAGCAATAAACTGTTGTTCACTCAGGTTAATTTCTCAGGACAAAGCTGCTCAGAAAGATCTAAAAAGTATTTCCACATCATTCACCTTGCTCTCTGTCTCTGCTTTACAAATGCGTCAAACAGCAAATGGGACCCAAACACCTATGGTCTTGACACCCTCTCATGAGCCAAGGGCCACAGTTAAGCCCTGGTTCTCAATACTTCCCCCTGTAGGCTCCTGGGTTCTCCCTATACCCTTGCCCTTTTCTATTTGTGCATGGTCCTTTCTCAGTAAGAATCAGAATTAAAAGGTGTTCTGACATTAAAAGGCATCCCCCCTTTTTTCCTGTGAGGATTGGGTCACAAAAGAGCAATGGGGTAACTTAGAAGCTTTGGAGGAGAGAGGGGAAGCTATCCAGAATTATTTCAGATCCGGAAATCCCCATTTCCCCCAAATTCTATGTCTCCCTGCTGGTTGAGAGCTTGGATACTTTTGGAAAAGCATCAAAAGTCACGAATTCATATTAACATGAAATGAATAGCATCAAGACCTGTCCTGAGAGGCTGGCCTCTAGGTGACCTTCACTTAACTGCTAAGCCTTTTCTACATGGGAAGGTTGTTTGTTTGAGTTTTTTTTACAATGTGCTGAGAACTTATGAATGAAGTTTTCCACTCCCGGCTTCCTATATTCCATACAGCAGTTCAGGAATGAAATCTTATCTCTGCATATGACCTAATGTTCTCCGGGACCATGCAGCTCTACTTCTCACTTGACAAATTTGCTGAAGAAAGGATCAACAGTAGTAGCCATCCATCATTTAAACAAAAGAAGATGCATTACTTTTTGCCATAAAGTAGTAGCAACAGATATATTATACATATCAGCCAAAGAAGAGTCCCTGACTAGTGGTATTATTGAGAGACTTCTAGGATCATGCATTTATTAGCCACTATGACACAGCACTGATGGTCCAGCCTCCAGAGTACAGCCAAAATTAAGAATTCAGAGGCTGCTACTCAAAGATGAGGTGGCATATGATTCTCTGTATTGAGTTGCTTGGGTAATTTTTCAGTTTCCATAGAACTGAAGGGCTGCCACCCATTTATAAATGTACCCAGGGCTGTGATACACAGACTGAAGGCTTTGAAGTCAACTACAGGCAGCAGGAGTAGTTTGAGCAAGCTATTGGCACTGTCACATTGATTATCACCTACAAGGCATTGGAAAAGCAGAAGAGGCTGAGAGGAACAACACATTGCTCTTCTCTATCTTTTGCTGGGACATCTCTCCAACATCAGTTTATATGGAAAACTGGTTTCACGTTTAGGCCAACGCACTAGAATACATGGCAGAGTAAACATTTTACCATACAAGTTAACACGGCAAATGAGTTAAGCATTGGAAACAGATCACACAGACCCTTCAAACACAACCTAGTAAATCCTGCTGCCAGCCTGCGGTCCTGTGCTTGTCATCCCTTCTTCAGCTTCAGCATCATGATGGTAGGCAATAATAGAGCCAATGTCAGAACACAGCACCCCACAGAGAGGAGAGCTCCCCAGAGGTTGAGTAAAAGAAGGATGTACGTCAATGTCTTGGGTATGATCAGCTGGGGTTGGTGTCATGGGTGGTAAAGGAATTTACCAAGACAGTTGTAGGTAAAGAAAGGCAGATTTATTAGAGAAAGTATGAAAATATGTTAGAAGATTGCAATGGGCAGCACAGCAGAGAAGAGTCTCCAAAGAGGCAGGTGCTGGAGGAAAGTTTTATAGGGTCACGTTTGCTGGGGGTATGACCAGAACATACCGAACGAGGCCATGCAGCTGGGGCTACTTGTGGACTTAGGTCTTGTGCCTGTGGGTTGTTTGTGATTAGCTGTTTCTTATAACAACTGTTCATTGTTCTCCCCCACCTGGGGCCCACCCCCACCTGGGCCCCTTCCTCATTGTTGCTTACTTATCAGGACTCCATAGTCAAGACTACAGCTGTCTTTAGTAGTTCGAAATTCTCTTCAGGATATTTTTTATGGAGGCCTTGGTACTTTTCCACTGCCTCAGAACAGGCCAAGTCCTAGGGGATGACCACAGAGAGGGAAGATTGTGCAGAAAGATCAATGAGAAATGACCACTCTGGTTTTGCTTGTGGCTGCAAAGTTAGAACTAAGAGCCCTCTTATCCATATTTGCATGCAATTTTCTGAGTTTGCTTTAATGGATATGACATTTCATTAATTCTGATTCATTGTGTACTCAAGCCAAAACACATGCAGTTTAGCTCCATTTACTGACAGAAAATAGAAGCTGAAAAATCCTAAGTCAGAGTAATAACTGAAGGTGTGTAATTACTCATTACCCAATCAGCTACAAGGTTCAGGGGGCAAGAATGGTTTGGAGATAAATTGCAACTTTTGTGAGTGAATCTGACAGTCTGGGTTACTAGGTGTGTTTCTTGTGATTAATGACACAAGGAAGAAAGGTTTAGAAAAAGTATTTCCACTGATTCTGCTACTTCTAGGCTGACCCTTAAAACGTTTTCACCAGTTACCAAGGAAAACATAAATTACAGTAGCAAAGTGTGAATTTTATTAAAAAAAAAAAGCAAAAATATTACATCCATAACTTCCTACTCCAATTAAAAAGAAACTCAAAATGATAAGTTTTAGGATGATGCCAGAATGGGTCATTCAGCTACAGATCTCAACTTTCTCAGAAAATGCACTTACTAAAGTAAAGAAGAAACCAACACAATTGGAGCTATTTATCATGGTCAATTAATGTAAAAGTTTAAATATAGCACAGCTGCTGCATGGGTTCTGCCATCGTTCAACATTTCTACAACTTTTATTATATATTAGTATATTAATAAAATAATAAATTATTCTAATTTAATTTTCTAATTTTTCTAACTTTCAGATTTCTGGGGGTAAAGTGGGCACTTGGCAGGTAACTCATGAAATGGGTCCCAGAGAACCCTTCCCAGGTTCCTGTCCTCCATTCACATTGTGATTGAGAATGCTGTGTTAAGATAACCACACACACACACACACACACACACACACACACACACACAAACCCAAAACACTAGGAAGCAGAACCTGACAGTATCCTGTGCACTGACAAATGGAAGAGCCTGATGGGGATGAGATGTAGGGAGAAGTCTAATTCACTAGGGATTGTTGAGGAAGGTTTCACACAGAAAGCAAGGCTTGCATGGGTCCTTTTTGATGAGCTGGGGTAGGTTTCAGAGAGACAAGAACTTGAACAGTACAGTGGCAGAAATAACTCTGATTTGGGGGAGGGGAAGTATTTCAGTAAGGTGATGGTAAGATAATTCTTAATCATAAAAATCAGATGAAGCCTCATTGGGGTCAGAGGAGGATGGAGGGAAATTCCGAATGTAAAGACTGTGAATTGAATGCAGAACCACAGGAGTTTGACTGGAGATATTGACACTTTACATGGTTCTTCAGAAACATTGGTCTGAAGCCCTCTCCTTGAAGGATTGGAGTGGAGGGATGATAGAGCTAGGAATATCTGTTCTATGTTCATGGTAGTGGGGCAATGATTAGAACCTCAACAAGATGGGTGGTAAAGGCAAAAGAGAGGTGGGAACAAGAAGCCATGAAAAAGAGACTTGTTGGGATCCAGGGACTGGACAAACAGGTACATGAGGTGAAAAAGGGAGATGTTACAGCTGGTTCGAGATCTTTAACCTGGCCAGGAAGTCAGGAAGAAGAACCAGCTTTAAAGTAAGATAATACTTTTTTTTTTTTTTTTTTTTTTTTTTGCAGCGAGATGTGCTATAGAGAATGGCAAGCGTGGGACAGATATGCCAGTAGGCATCTGGATCAGGAAGTTGTGAATGTGGGACTGAAGCAGAAGTGAGCACCCAGAGGTAGGTCTGGGCACAGACAGCGACTAGCTCGGCGTGGTTACATTGAGTCCAGCACCACATACGCTTCCCTCAATACCACTGCTGACGCCCCCAAGTGCATTCTTCACGGGCAGGAACTCCTTTCCCAACCCTTCCTTACTATGCAGCCCTCATTCTGAACAAACACAGGACTCGCAGCCAGAAAAGATGCCAGCATCTATTTATGGAGGACAAGAAGAGCCATGTGTGGAGAGAAATAGTCCTGTTAATATTCTGTTGAGAAGGTCCAGCAGATGGTCTGATGGGGCGGATGTGGCTTTAGGAGTCACTATAGTTGATTTATGATTAATGTAAGCATCGAATTTGAGAGTCATAACACCCTTTGAGAGCATTCAATAGGGTGTTCTAAAACATTTTTTGTCATGGAAATCATTTTTAAAATGAAAATTAATATGGAAATATAAACAGCTAAGCTGCTCCTATTGGGGGCTGGGGATGGGAGTTTGCAGAACCCAGGAGACACCTCCATGCAGTAAGTACTGTTTGTTCTAGTGCAGCTGTCCTATCTTACGAAAGGGGCTACTGAAGCCAGACTGGGGAGCCCAGAAAACACAGCCGTAATGGGACTGTGACACAGGGCTACAGGCCCCCAGACTAGGACTAGCACTCTGCTCCAGAAAAAGAGGGAGGGGCCCCAACCCTACTCTGTATTACATCACCCCAGGATATGTACAATATTGTTGAAAGTCCCCCTAAAAAGTCAATAAAAACACATTGCATATCTTTACCAACCACAAAAAAAAAAAAAAAAAAAAAAAAAATTTAAAGGGCAGAGTTTATCCTCAGAGATGGGACAGAGGCCAGGAGGAGGGAGTGCAGGTCAGGGAAGGCACTCTAGGGTTCAACCTCTCCTCCAGTGCCAAATCACAGGATGAAGCCAACATCCACAGAATCCGCCAGGTGCGCCAGGGCAGAAGCGACACCTCTTTGGTTCCCTTGGCTCCACCAGGTTGATTTCAGCATTCAGCTTCCAAGTAATCTTTGTGCATTTTGTAGCAGATCCCTCCCTGCAGTATCCCTGCTTGAAATCTCACCCCCAACAAAGTGTCCTGCAGAGCCTAGCGCTGCACAGCTCTGGCTTCAGGGAGAGGTTGCCTGGGGCCTTCTCCCATTTTGAGAAGAAAGCAAGAGTTTAATTTGCTGTGAACGGTCATGAGCAATAAAACTTTCATTAACTTTAATTGTAAACACTTTAAGTCCCAATCATTGTAATGAAAAGATAAATTGAAAAATCAAGAGTTAAGTATCCTTTTAAAATTTCATATCTTCTATCTTCACCTGGCCTTTTAAACCAGATAAAGTCAAATTAAACAATGCATAGAGTGCCTCCCCAAAACTCCATCTGAAAAAAAAAAAACCTCGCCCACCCAACTTTCAAGGTCCAACTCGGATAGATCCTCTCTCAATTGAAAGGAATCTGCCCACTCATAGTACCCAAAAGCACTTTTCTGGTACTCCTAATCATGGAACTTATTTTTTTCTTGGATTGTGTTTTATTTGTCCCAATTAGACTAAGTTACCTACCAAAGATACCACACATCTTTCTCATCCCCATTATTTCAGCTCCAGCAATAGTTTCTCCTGTGCAGATAGTGCTCCAAAATAATTGCAGATGGATCAAATGAATGGTTTATTTTTTGTTAGAAAATGTATTATGAAATATTCAAAATGCATGAATTTGTTTAGCCTATATCTGAAACTGGATTACACATCATTCTGAAGAATTCTAGTGGCACATACATCATTTTGCTTTGCAGTCTCACACCAAACACTATCCAGTTATATATTTGCTACCTTGATATTTACATACTGCAGTGCAGTACCTAAGTTAAGATACCCAGTTTTACACATTAATTTAAATTCTTCCTTGTTTCTGCCTATGATAATTCTTTAGTTCTTTATAACTAGGTTTTGGGAAAAGGCATGGTCAATGACTTCTGAGGAAAGAGAATATTTGAGACAAATACTTAAAATCTGTGTTTTAATTCAAAAGCAGGGATACAAGTCATCAAGAATGTTCATCCACTTTTCTATGGAAAAAATTAAGTGGGTATGTGCCCTGATTTGGGGAACCTAACCTGTTAGCCAAATCGAATGGCACAAGTCACATAATTTCTGCTTTATTCTTACTGTGATTAGAATAGCAATTGAAATGGCCACTCCATAGATTGCCAAGTCTTCATTTGTGCAAATCATGACTGACTCTTTCTGCCCTCAACTACAAAGATTAATTATATACAATGCCTTGACTGAATGATCTCTCACAAACGAGCTTACTTTTGTGCTAGTATATCTACTCCTACAGCAGAGTCAGTGAATGTTATCAGAATAAGAACTCTGCTGCTTAGAAAAGAAGAAGGCAAAATGGCTTTGTGATGTATCTACTTGAGTACGCTGAACTGCACTTCCCAGAGTCCCCTTTATTGCACATGCCTGGAGAGAATAGGCTGTACAAGGGAGATTATCAGGAAATTTTGGACAGAAGGTAGAAGGAAAACAGCAGCCGTTTTATAGCATACACACATTGTTACTGATATGCCCGATGTGCCTCAGTGATGTGAAGCAGCATCAGGCCCAGATAGATCTGTTTAAGTCTATTACAAAGGTCCTCAGTTTGTACAAGATGCCTTCCTACAAAAGGCAGAGGCAACAAGAACAGACACAGATTTCAGTGCATCATTGTGGGGATCTAGCTTATGTTTGTGGAGTTTCACCTGTGCTCATGGTATTCCAGCCTGCTTGTGATCTTCCTTTCCTGATTTTCTGCCTTGGACTTCAAGATCCAGCATGAGAAGTGGAGACAGTCTAACAAGGACTATTTAACCAGCCCCCACAATTAAAAAAGCCAATTCTTTATAGTAAATCCATACACTGATAATCGATGAATGACAGATAAATAGATAGATAGATAGATGATAAATCTATTGGTCTCCTGGTTCTGCTGGCTCTGCTTTTCTGGATGAACCTCGAATGATACAGAAGCTTTCTTCAGAATTCCATGTCATGATGACTGCATGGAGTTACATTTGCATATACATCATACTGGCTGGCTATCTTTTTATATAACTTATAAATAAAAATGTGTAATTGGATAAATAAAAAAACTATTTAAATTCTATCTTTCTGATGGATATTTAAAATCTATTTTCTTAATGCACTTGGGAGATAGTTCTGGATTCAACCCCTCGCTCTGCAGTTGTTTTAATCTGTGTAAACTTGGAATCAATGTCACTTAATTTCCAACACTCAGTGTTCTTATCAGTAAAATGGGGGATAACAATTTTCCTGCCTTATAGAGCTAATATGAAGATTAAGTGCCACAATACAGGTAAAATTCTGAGTGCACTGCCAAGCAAGGAAGGCACTCCCATGACCTTCCTTTCTCATTTTTTAAATCCTATCTATTGTTCCATTTCTTACCTAAAACCTTTCCCAACAAACCCAGCCTATAATGGCCTCCACCTCCTATTCTGTGTTGCCACCGATGTTAACATCTTTATGTTCTATATTCTGCGTACCTCATCAGCCTGATGTTATGTTTTCAGATCAAGGAGCAAGTGTTATACTTCCATAACAATAAAAAGGATTGCAGTTGGTTAGCACTTTACCTCTCATCGTGTACTGTGACATATATTGCCAACTTGGACCCCCACAGTGAGAACAGTTAACACTTGTGGATATGATAAAGTGGTCACAGTCTGTAACCAAGGTATATTTTCCAAAGCATTAATCTTATTTTATTGCTTGTAGTCAGGAGCAATTTGACTGGCTATGAACGAGGGAGAGCTACTAACAGATGGGCTGGTTATTAAATAAATGCTGATAACTCAGCCAATACCTAACTTGACCCACAGAAGTTACTCATCCAGATTTTGGAAAGAAGCAAATAATAAAAGGGTGGAGTAAATCAATATCCTTGGGTTCAGGGTATTGCTGAATCGACCAGCAGTATCCTTGTGACCTGCACCTATTGTAGGAAAATTCTGGGGAGCTGCAGAGTGGAATGTTGTCTTCCTCCTATCATCAATATGGGGTCCTCCAGCTGACCCAGTATCTGTTACCTTCTTCCAAAGCAGAGATACCAACTTCTGTGGGGAGTAAGTCTCCTCTAACATGTCAACAAATGATTTTTCTCTAAATATTAATATTTATTGATTTATACATTCTACTTAAAAAGATTCTATGAATTCTGCAAGTCTTTTAAGATAATTTGTATTTTATAAATCATGAATTTATCAACAAATGTATGCATTTCAAAGATTAGTACATAAATGTGCAAGATATTTTTTTTTCTGCCTGATGCTGCTTCACATCGCTGAGGCACATCAGCATATCAGTAACAATGTTTGTATGCTACAAAACCAGAAAAAAATATGTGCCAGAAGAGTATATGGATTTACATGCCTTGCTAAAGGCTCCATGTCCTTCTGGGGTCCCCAGCACCCTCATTGGAAACCAGAACTCCAAGGCAAATTACCCTGACCTGAGGTGACTAAGACTGAATGAGTGGAAATACACTTTTTAAGCCACTTAGCAGTGTTCACATCAAAGGCCACTGAAAATGGATTAACCTTGGATTTGAAAGAATTGTTTGTCAGGGATCAAGGACTGGTTTTAGACTGAAACACGGAGTAGGGATAGATGGGCAATTCTCTCTGCACATAGGTACAAAGAGTATCATAGCCAAAAGATCGTACTAAGTACAAATCCCATTTAACATCCTATGAATGGTAATGAAAAGAAACTCAGTGAGAGCCTCATGTCTCAATTGACTATAAGTCTTTTGCTTTTAAAACCAAATTGATAAAAAATAGAAAACATTTGGAGGCTTCAGGATTAGACAAAGAGTGGAAATATAAATTCAGTGTGAAAAGTATTACATCATGCAACTGGAGAAATTATTTAATTTTTAAAGAGTGATGAACTCTGAAACATCAGCTATGTCTTAAAACAAGAATTATAGAGTTTCCATAGAACATTTCCTAAATCCTTTATCTTTACAGACAGCTCTAGGGAAAACAGTTAATAAAATACTGGGCTTTGTCACTAAAAGGACCTGGAATCAAAACAGGAAATAGACTCCTGCCCAATCTGAACCGTCTGAGGCACTCACACCTAGATCCTGTTGATGTTTGCATTACCACATTAAAAAGCTAAAAATTCTAGAATTAATCATATCAGAGAAAGGAGCCTAAAAGTTTCAGTCAGTCCGAGAAATCCACATATGAATACATAAGCTCTTCTAGCCCTTTCCCTCACTGGCATAACACATTCCCATGGCTTCAATATCCTATCAGCATTAATACATGTTAAATAAAGATCCATTTATTACATAGTGGCTAAAATCTTTGATGAAATGATTTGCATTTGTATATTCCTACGTAGCATACAAGATTAGGTTTTATCCCCCTGAGAAGACTAGACCTCTCACCAAATCTCAAATAAGGTAGGTAGGTCTCAACTCTCTCTCAGAGAAAAAACTGTATTGGAAAGATTATTTTTAATTTTCCTGAGTGTTAACTTTCTTTTTGACAAACACTTTTCATCACAGGCCATTATTTGCATAGGAAGTACATTGTCTGTCATGGCAGACAGAGAACTAGGCCTATTCAGATATGGAAAACAATATGCATTCAAATTCCCATTGAATATAATCAAGAGGGCTTGTTTCATATTGTAGAGTGATGATTCTGAACCAACTCTAAGATCTCTGGAGCACCTTCTCAGGCCTTCTCAAGACATGTGTGGTCTTGAGAGGGCTCATTAGATTACCTTACTTGACCTCTCAACTTTTTCAATGAGTACTTCACCATAACTTAGTATTACATCTTTTTAATGGCCTCTGTTCTCTGACTGGCCCAAGACACTCCCTGGGAATATGTATTGTGAGCTAGTGACAATTTTGGCTGCTCAAGTCTCACTATATGGCAAAAAAAAATTCATTAGCTAACAAAGAAGGTGAAAGCTGATGGACTCCAGGCCCATTCTGTGTATCTAGAACTATGTCAGGTATTAGAAGGTCTAGAGAAGAAGTGGGGTGAAGGGAAGTAAACACACGACAATTACATACAAACTTCCTTTGTCTATGCTGTGGATATAAACAGAGGTCTTCTAACTATAAAGTCCTCTTCTCAAATTTCTGGAGATCCTCAGAGTTGGCTAGGACTCTAAAATTCTTCTCATCTAGTTCTCTAAGTGTCTTCCAGCATCAACTATTAGTCACTTGAACTCCAAGTTCAGCGCCAGATTCTATCAGCATTAAGACTTGCTATGTAAGGCATGCTCAGAGAAAGGTGACTGTCAGGCAGAAGCAGAGCTCAGTGAGGCCTCGTGGTGACAGCTCAAGAGGGTGGCTGCAAACTGCTTGATGAATCTTGCTGAGATCTGTCTTTGCTTTTGGACCAAACTTTCATTTAAAAAATGGCTGGGTAACACATTCAACACAGAGACGAGCACACTAATTGCCCCGTCAAATGGTTTCAGGATAATGAAGTCTTGAAGGAAAAAAGAGGCCAATGAAGTATAGCCAGAAACAGCAGAAGAGGCAAGGGATGTAGGCTTCCTTGCTTTGCTTTGGTAATGGTGAAAATCAATAGGAATATGGATTATTCAGTCTTACCCAGCAACAGATGGAACACTCAAATAAAGTAATTAAAGGAGTGATTAACAAAAGGACTCTCTGCAAGAGAGCAGGCAGAATGTAGGGAAGATGCCAGGGACATTGTGGTACCCTGAGGCTGAGAGTGAGCCTTCCCACCTCTAGGCCTGAAGTGTCCATGGGAGAGGACAGGTATAGGAACCTGGAGAAAGAGAATCAGTGTGGAAAAGCTGTCTAACAGGAGCTGTGACCTTCCTGCCCAAGGCCAACAAACTTCAGGTGACCCTACAAGGCAGAAAGGAAATAATGCCCATAGCATCCACTCTCCTTCCTCCTTCTACAGAATTCCTTCCAGGGTCCTCACTGGCTGAACCCAACCCAAAGCCAGAGAAAGAAGGAATGGGAATGAGGGGGTGAAGGGCGGTAGGATGGAGTCAGTTCATACAAGCCGGCCTCCAGGAGCACACAGCATGGATGTGGAGGAGGGCTGCCAAAAAATGCAACTTGAGGGTTAAATGGAAGCTATCCAGCCTGGAGATCAGGGAGGGACCATTTGTAAAAAATCCTCAGATAATCCTAATAGTGATAACTTGAGACTTATGCTAAAGTATTATACATGTATTCACTCATTTAATCCATTTTTTTAAGCTCAGCTGGTGGAGTTGCCACCTCCTCTCTAGCTGACTGATTCCTTCCCTGAGGTTGCTCAGAGCCCTCAAAGCATGGGACCACATATTTATCAGGAAAAAGAACTGCAGCTACAAATCAGAAGTGAGCATCACATAGCAAGGAATGCCTGCAGGAAACTAGACTGCAGCAACCATAGTTCAAAGCATCAAGTCCAATGCAGATGGGCAGCTCCGTAAAGGAGCAGTGGTTTAAAACCTCCACACATCTGCTGCGACTGTGGAGCATGTATTTGGTTTCTTTAACACAAAATAGGCTGTTCTAGACCATTCCTTTCACACTCATTACTTTAAACAGTATGTTCTGGGTCACAAAGCCCCAGACAGCAGTGACATATTGTGAACAATGTCATGTGAGCTTGGGTCCTGTGTGGGACACACCAATAGAGAGTAGACATCAAGGGCACTGCCCTGTTGAGAAGTTGACCCCAGAAATGAAATCTTGATTGTGTGTAGCAAGGGCTGAATGGAAGCCCAAGTCCCCTTCAGAGACACGCACAGGAGAAGACCGCAAGACAAGATTGACAGCTGAGGCTGGCCTCTGAAGCATGATGAGAAGCTCTTCTAGAAAAGGCAGCAGATTCCATTTCTTACACATCTGCAAAGGAAAATCTTGGCACTCCAATATTAAAGCAATGTTGAACAGGAAGTCAAAGAAGAACCATGAACTCAAGATGGCTGGTCTTTTCATTTTCCTGTTTCATAAATACTCTTTGAGTTTCTGCAATAGGCCAGGAATGGTTCCTATTGTCAGGACTAGAGATATGGATAATGCAGCTAGCCAGAGTATAAGCTGTGAAAACAACTCTGAGAGATGCAATTTACATTATCCCCCAAATCCCTGGACCGTATTTGGTCCCATGTTTGTGACTTTAACAGCCTGCATACTCACTGAGCAATGGAACAGCATAAACTTCTTTTCAAATGAGAAAAATCATAATTGTTCTCAAAAGCAAATATTCAATACTGAAATTAGACTCGCTTGACAATTTAGATGGATTTCTTTCACTGCCTTATGCTTTCAGTTTCCATGAAAACTTTCTTACTCAACCTCCAGAGATTCCAAGCTTTTGCCATATTGCCCCTAAAATTATTAACATTTTAATCTTGCTTTAATTAACTCTTGCTCCAATGGGATAAAACTGACAGAATTGGAGTTTGCAAACCAGAAGCTGAAAATCTGGCACACTTGATTAGCAGCTCAAAACAACTGTGGAGACAAGGGCAAACCTCTAAGCAAACACAACCACAAGGAGAGGAGCTGTATGAAAGCTCTGTCAGTTCTTCCCCTCCACCCACCCACACCTGCCAGAGCCTGTCCATCATCATTCCATAGCTGTGGAAAGCCAAGTCCCAGAACCCAAGGTCAGGAGACTCTCATTTGACAGGAAAGGGCACCAAGATGTTATCTATCTCTCAGAAGCTGAAGAAGCCAACCCAGTTCTTCAAAAGATGTAAAGTATTAACAGAATTGACACTCCCTCCTCTACTTCTCTTTCAGCACACCATGTACTCTCGTCTCCTACTTACCTGGTTTCTCACTCTTAGTCTCCCTTGCTGGTTCCTTTATCTTTCCCTTGGCTTCTTAACCCCCTGTGTCCCAGGGCTCATTCTTTGCTTTTTCTCTTTCTCTTCACATTCATTCCCTTGGTGAACTCATTGGACTTCTGGTTTTAAATAGAACTTTTATATCAATAACTCCTAAATGTACACATTTCTCTTGGAAGATTCCCCGTCCCCCAGATAGCTGCATATGTGCTTCTCAATTTCCTCCAATTGTCTTCAAATGCTACTTTGTATTGAAGTCTACATTGACTACTTAATTTAAATTTTGATTCCCTTGCTATCCTCCAGAGAGCAGAAGTAAGAATGTCCAATATCACCATCGCTATTCAACATCATATAGGAGGTTCTAGCTAAGGAAATAAGGCAAGAAAAATAAATAAAAGGCATTCAGGCTGGAAAAGAAAAAGGGAAATTATTTCTATTTGCAGATGATATGATTTTGTATATAGAAAATTCTAAGTAATCCACAAAAAATCTTTCAGTGCTAAAAAAAAGAGTTCAATTTTATTTTTATACACTAGCAATGCATGACTCAAAAATGAAATTAAAAAATAATTTTAATTACAATAGCACATGAAAAATGTTTAATATTATTAGTCCTTAAGAGAAATGCAAATCATAACCACAATGAGATATGTCCCATATCATCAGGTGACTATAATAAAAAAGATAAACAATAATCAATAATAGGTATTGATGACAATATGGAGAACTTGAACCTTCATACATTGCAGCCGAGAATGAAAAACCATGCAGTTGTTTTGGAAAACAGTTTGAAAGTTCCACAAAAATGTTAAAACAGAGTCATCATTTGACCCAGCAATTTCACTCCTTGGTATATACTCCAGAAAATTAAAACCACATGGCCATATAAAAACTCGCACATGAAATCTTTAGAAACCTTATTCGTCATAGCCTAAAGGTAGTAACAATCCAAATGTCCATCAGTTAATGAAAGGATAAACAAAATGTGACACATCAGTAGAGTAGATTATTATACAGCCATTAAAACTTACAACAGGGATTAACCATGAAAATATTATAAGTCAAGCTTGTCTAACCTGCGGGCTTCAGGCTACATTCACCCCAGGACAGCTTTGAATGCTGTCCAACACACATTCGTAAACTTTCTTAAAACATTATAAGATTTTTTGAAATTTTTTTAGCTCATCAGCTATCATTAGTGTTAGTGTATTTTATGTGTAGCCCAAGACAATTCTTCTTCCAGTGCGGCCCAGGAAAGACAAAAGATTAACACCCCTGAGATATGTGAAAGAAGCCAGATACAACAGGCTACATATTCTATGATTCAATTATTTTGAAATGCCCGGAACAGGCCAATCCATAGAAACACAGAATGTATACTATTGGTTTCCAAGAACTGAGGGAAGCAGGAAATGAACAGTGACTGCTCACAGGTACAGGGTTTCTTGGCAGATGATGAAATGTTCTAGACAATAGTGATGAATTATATACTTTAAAGGAATGAATTTTATGGCACATGAATATCTCAATAAAAATCATATGATGAAAACATGAAATGCATCAGGAAAAATAGTTGCATTTCTACACCTTAGTACACCTGTTTCCTTAACCCATGTATGGTTTACCTTTTCTGTATCACTAATCACCTTCTAAACAATTACAGAAATTACTTATTAATTTTATTAAAAAACCATCTTTCCCCACTACAGACACTACAAAATAAGTGATATAAGGACAGGGAATTTTGTTTCTTTCACTGGTATACTCAGTTCCTAGAACGGTGCTTGGCTTAGAAGAGGCTCTCAGAAATTGTGTTGACTGAGTGAACAGGCTGAAAGACCTTTGTTAACGTCATTAGAACAATCTCATGTTCACTCAGAAGAGAAGTATAATTGCAACTAAGCCTATATGGTAAAAATAATCAGGTGTTTGATTTACTTATTTTCCTTTCTCTGTCCTTTTCTTCCTCCAGGCATGACTGCGTGCACATAGTCATTTTGGTAGAGGGTAGTCACTCATAATTGATTAACTTCATATCCTTACCCATGGGGCTGCCTGCAAGATGAATGAACTTGTTTTTCTTTTAAAGAACAATGATCCTTAGGTCATGCAGACCTCCGTGGTGGCATCCAGAAGTCTGATCACAGAAGGACAAAAGCAGCTTTCATCACGGAGGGATCTCACCTCCTGCATACCTTCCTTACTCGTAAAAGCCCCCAGTTATATTCAAAGGCAGGTCGGATTTGAGAGTTTGCCTCTCGTCCTCACACTTTGGCCAAATCAAATAAACCTTTCTCTACTCCTAAGCCCCGATGTGTCAGTATTTGGCATACTGCACATTGGGAACTCGAACCTAACTTTTGTGGTTCTACCACGCAATGATCATGTCCTTTCACGAAAGGAAGTTGGGAAAAACACAGCTACAGAAACATGTTAGTGGGGCTCTTACAAAGGTTGTTTGGGGTTTTGGGGGCTCATTTCATTTTGGAGGATTTCTGAAAAATCCAGAGCATGCTGTCTACTATCCCCTGAATATATAAGGCTTAACAAATAGGTAAGCTGATATTTAATCAGCGCTGTGGTCTGTCACACGTTAATTACTAGTGACGTAAACATGACCTCCAAGCAGAACTCTAGTGGTTTAAAGCCCCAATCCAGACTGTTTCTCAGCTTTAAAGGCCCTTTCCACTTCTTCTCTGCCTATCCCACTCATCCTTCCACGCCCAGGATGCTTACTCCTCTTCCAAGAAGCCTTCCCAGCTGCTCAAGTCCACAGTGATTTCCCTCTTATCTGACTACCAGGCAGGATTAATGTGACTTACAGCACCTGGCACCAGTGTGCATCCATGTGTATGTGGGTGTGGGTGTGTGTAACCATGACGCTCTCTCATAAAAACAAACAAACAAAAAAACAACAAAAAAACAGCAACTAGCAGTGAGCTGGCACGCAGTAGGTCCCTAACTGAAACGGATGAGTAGAAGGCAGTTGAAGATGGTGATTTGTATGTGTTGTGTTCAGACAATGCAGAAAATCCGTCCTTTGACAGCAAAAGAAGAAAAGAAAAAAAAAGAAAAGAAGATGAATCTTCATGGTTTGCATAAAAGTGTAACTATTACAGGTGGCCCAATTCCCAGTTACTTTGTTCCTGACACCAGAGACCTGTTTTTCAATCAAAATTGCAGCAGCTGTGGAGCTGTAAGGCTGGGCTGGCACCTGGGTCAGAGGTTCCCCATTAGTGCTGGCAGATTTTTCATAATCAAGACACTTCTGAAATGCTGAACCCTACACAGTGCCAAAGGTTAACGATTCAGTGTGCAGGGACTGAAGCGCAAAGCAGGGCATCAGACAGCTCAGAGAGTGACGCCACCGGTGGACCTGTTCTTGCTGCTCTAGTTACATTCTTGAATCTATTGGACATTTGCCTCCTTGCTGAAGAGTCATTCTGCAGAGAACACTCATTAGACAGGCTGCATTAATCCTGTTTTTCTAACCCTGGTTCATGTTTACGCATTTGACAGTCAACGTTTTTGAGCAGTCCCTCTGTACACCATTGAGTCTGGTTATGCACACGCAAAGAGAATTGGAGAGTGAAGGGGTCACCCGCTGAGCTCAGTGTAAACTGGCAATCTAGATAGTTTTGCATAACAATTACAACTTGCTTGTTGTTGCAAAATATGAGTGGTATATGAGAGACTACTTCATTCCACTTCATCCCCACTGGTGTGTGCTGTTTCAGATCATGATTAGTGAGCAAAATAAACTAAAATTAATTTTGATTAAAATTTGGTGACATTCCTTAAGAAAACTGGTGATAACCTGTGGTGTCAGAGCTGGGGATAATTGTTTCAAGAAATCAGTCTCTCTATAATTCATTAGACTTTTATATCTTACTGCTTTTCTTTCCTTTCAAATAACATTACTGAGGATGTTTTATAGGGTGGCTCCTCAGCTGTTCTTGGATATCCTGCTGTCATTTAAAACTCAATATAGACCAAAGAGAACTAGCCAATCCCCTCCTTCCCCTGCCCCATATCATTTCTGGCCTTCTTTGTTTTTCCATTTCTACTAATGATTTCATTCTTTAGCTTAAAAGCTTCAATTTCCTTCATTCAAAATACCAGCTTAGCCTTTTAAGTCTAATCAAACCTGAAAAATGTTTCCTATAGAACAGGAAACATTTCCTATGCTATAGTATACCATAGGGTTCTCCAGAGAAACAGAACCTATATATATCCTATCTGTAGCCTATGTATATATATCCTTTAGACACACACACATGTGCATACATATACATATATCCTATATATAAATTTTCTATATTTTATATAGAAAATATCCTATATGCAAAGAAATTTATTATAAGGAATTGGTTCATGTCATTATGAAGACCAAGTCTAAAATCTACAGGGCCAATGCCATAGTTTAAGTCCAACAGCCAGTAGCTGTGATAGAACTGAAGAGTTGATGTTTCACTCAGACGGCATTCAAACAGGCTAATCCTGTCATATTTGAGAAAGGGTCAGTCTTTTGTTCTATTCAAGCCTTCAACTGATTGGATGAGGCCCACCACATTGTGGAGGAAAATCTGCTTTACTCAGAGTATTGATTTTAACCTTAATCTAATCTATTAACACCCTCACAGAAACTCAGAATGTTTGACCAAACATCTGGACATCCAGTGGCCCAGTCACATTGACCCATAAAATTAGCCATCACAATATGGCTCAAAGAAGTAGTATTTTATCCCTTCTTCTTGAGTGATCTCAGAATTTCTTCTACCCTATTGGAGAGGCTTCGCTAGCATCCCTGCCTTCAGTCTCTCTCCCTTTCTACTCACAAGAGTACTTCCAGACTAGTCCTTTACATAACCGTATTGCACTACAGATAAATCACACTGACCTCTGACTTCCTGTCTCCACCTGGCTTCTGCTCCAGTTTCTCACTCCTAGAGACTTCTTTGATTCCAGCCTATAGTTTTTCTTCTTTTCTGGAGTTTTACAACTTCTTGAAAGTGTGCTGGAAGCCAGGCCTTCCTTGAGTACCAACGTGACCACCCTGCGCATTTAGTTTTCCAATATGAAACCAATACAGCAATATATATTTATTATGATTATTGTATATATTTCTACAGATACTAGATAGTTCTCCCTTTATGGTATATATTTCTCTCTATACAGTCATATACCTATAGGAAAATACACAGATAAAGTATGGAAACAAAGACCACTCAAATGAGAACAAGCGAAGATCATTCAAAGCTTGCTAGAGCAAGGAAGTCAGCCACCATTACTTCCAGTTCAGAGACACTACAGGCAGGCAGCAGAGTAAAAAAGCTTTATAATGAACAAAAAGGGAAGGTTCAGATATGTCACAATTGGAGATTGTTGGCCTAAGGGAAGCTGGAGGTAGGCTAACTAGAATCAGGGCATCCCGTGTAATTGGAAAGGACAGTGTATTTGGCTTCCCCTGGTTAGTGCTAAACTGGAAACAGGGGCAAAAAATAGTGCAGCTGGCAGTTATTGATTAAGTCCTGACTGTTTGGGGCTGATTGCTACAGAGGTTGTGGTTTGTCCTTCTAGACTGATTGCTACAGATTGCGAGTCAGAGTTCTATTTTTATATATGGTCTGGCCATTCTCTATTTGTAAAATCAGTTTCTCAAGAGAGAGACGAGACAAAGAGAAATTCTGATGAGATTAAGATAGTATTAGATCAAGGCTTAAACCACCCAGTCCTGTCCTAGAACACTACAATGTGAAAGATCTCCAAGTGAAATAAATATATCCAGAGGATAAGAGACAGCTAGATCATAATGATTTTACCTGGTGTTTGGTCCCAAGCCCTAACATATGTCTCTAATGAGCAAGAGGAAGGATTGTTTTTCCTTGTGCTGGGGAAACCAAAGGCCCTACCTTCTCTGCTTCACCTAAGCCTGGACTGGGATCTTGCCTCCTACCACTTTAATATAAGGAAGAAGAGTCCATGACAGGCTCCTGGCACCAGAGAGAAGGACAAAAAGATCGCAGGAGAGAATACTTGCCCCAGTGGCAACAGCTTCTGCCCTCTTGTCCATGCCACTTTCTCATATACCCACTTTTAGGAGGAGAAGAAGAAGAATTAGTCAAAGATACAAAGTTTCATTTTAATTCTGGCAAGATAAAAGCAAGAGAAGAGTCACCCCTATCTGAGCAAGACCTTATAATTACAGAGTTATTTTACTTCCTAATATGTTACTCAATAAAATATGCCAAATTTGATTCTGCCAGAGAGTCTGGGGTGGTTTAAACTCCCTCTTCACAAAAGCTAATATATAAATTAATTTTTGTGGTTTTTTCCTGCTTTTTTTTTTTTATTATTAACAGCACACACTTTTCCCTTGTCATTTTTCTCTGAAAACATAGTTTGTTAAGGTTTTACAGAACTACATTACAGAACTAAACCAAAATTTAAGCAATTCCCTGCTACGAACATTTATGTTTTTTTCCTAATTTTCACTATAAAAATAATGTAGTGCTAGGAATCCTTATGCAATAGTCATTACACAAATCTCTGATTATATCCTAAAGAAAAATTCCTAGAAGTGGAATTAGTTACTGAAAGCTCTGGACGTTTTAAGAATACATATTCTTTTTTTTTTGAGACGGAGTCTAGCTCTGTCGCCCAGGCTGGAGTGCAGTGGCCAGATCTCAGCTCACTGCAAGCTCCGCCTCCCGGGTTTACGCCATTCTCCTGCCTCAGCCTCCCGAGTAGTTGGGACTACAGGCACCCGCCACCTCGCCTGGCTAGTTTTTTTGTATTTTTTAGTAGAGACCCAGTTTCACTGTGTTAGCCAGGATGGTCTCCATCTCCTGACCTCGTGATCCACCCGTCTTGGCCTCCCAAAGTGCTGGGATTACAGGCTTGAGCCACCGCGCCCGGCCAAGAATACATATTCTTAAGACTTAATACATGCTTCCAAATTACCCTCCAAAAATGATTATGCGAAATTACACCCTCAATAGTAGAGTAGGAGAAGCCAATTTACCACAACCTCTTCACAGCTTTTCTCTTTGCAAAGTAAATAAATGAAAAATATATTCTTTTAAATTCACATTCTTGTTGGTCACTTACATTTCTTCGTTTAAAAATGGTTTATAAACTTTGTATATTTTCTACTAAGGTAGTCACTTTTATGTTGATTTATAAAAGGGCATTTAACTGAATTAGAATTAATTTTGTTACATGACGTAGAAATCTAACTTCAGTATTTTTTTCAAAGGTAAATCAATTGTTCTGGTTCTAATTGTTGAATAATTAATTTTTCCAAGGATCTGAAACACTGTCAAATCACATGAATGTATATGTATTTTAGGGATGTTTTAACAAGCTTTTTTAATTTCATTTATTTTTCTATTCCATCTTTTACAATACTTTTTCCTCTTGAAAGGCATCACTGGATTTTCCAGTTTTGTACATTGTCATAAACAGTAGGGCAAGTGACATGTATGTCTTTTACACAATTTTCTTAAACAATCTTCACTCATTCTCCTAGGTAAACTTTAGAATAATCGTATCAATTTTTAAATAAGGAAACACTGTGACTTTATTTGAAATTCTGTTAAAACTATAAATTCATTTTCAGAAAGTTGACATGGTTACAGATCAGTCTTTCCTATCTATGCATAAGGTGAATCTCTCCATTTATATAACACATCTTTTATGTTGCTCCTTAGTGTTAAGTGGTTTCCTTATATGTCTTATCCTTTTTAATTAAGATTTCTCTTAGGGCTGGGCATGGTGCTCATGCCTCTAATCCCAGCACTTTGGGAGGCTGAGGCTGGTGGATAGCTTGAGCCCAGGAGTTCAAGACCAGCCTGAACAACATGGCAAAAACCCATCTCCACTTTTAAAAAATACAAAAATTAGCCACATGTGGTAGCACCCACCTGTAGTCCCAAGTACTTGGGAGGCTGAGGTGAGAGGATCACCTGAGCCCAGGTGGGTGGAGGCTGCCATAAGCCATGATCTCACCACTGCACTCCAGTGTGGGTGACAGAGTGAAACCCTGTCTCAAAAAAAGGAAAGAAAAGAAAAAAAAGACATCAGATTTATTTTCCTTGCTCATGTGAATGACATCATCATCTATTTTTTTTAATTGGTTAATGTTACATTATGGGAAAGTGAGTGCTTTTTAAATGTTTGCTTTCATATCTTATCAACTTGCTAAGCATCCTTATTAGTTATACATCAGGTGTCCTAGGCAAGAGACCCTAACATCAACAATAAATATTATTTTGCTAACCTGTTTAACACATTTTCAGTATTCTGCATATACTACAAATCATTGAATTGTTCACTTTACATGAGCAAATTGCATGCAAATTATATCTCAAAGCTATGAAAAATAGGAGAGGGATGAGAGGGATCAAAATGCAAGTTCCACTTGCATTTTTCTGTCCTGTCTTATTTCATTAGTGAAAACTTCCAGAACAAATTTTAATGATCATGAACATGCTTATCATGTTCCTGTTTTAAAAGGAGTGCATCTAGTATTTAATCCTTAACTCTGCTAGTAAAGCCTGGTTGGCCACAGATTGCAGCTCTTCCCATTGCTCCATATTTGTCTCATTAGCTTAATAATCTCAGAACTGGAAATCTGTGTAACCAATAAGCAAAAGGAATGGATTCTCTGTCCATATTGTTGCCATAGGAATTTTTCTCTCATATTTTAAGCTTACTGGTTTATTAACATACACAGCCTCTAGTTCAGTGCTTCTTAATCCTTGCAGTACACTGAACTCGCTGGGGAGCTTTTAAACTGGTTGATCCCTGGGGCCTCTGCATCAGGTTTTTCTTTTTTAAAAAAGCTCCCCAAACAATTCTAATGTGTAGCTAAGTTTGCAATCCACTGTCATCAGTTTTCAGACTTAAGTAAGTATAAAACTCAGCTGAAGAGTTTGTTAAAAAAGGCAGAACCCCAAGACCCAGCCCTTCCTTCCCAAATTCTGATTTGGCATGTCTTGGGGAGGGTCGCTTATCTGTATTTTAACACATAATTTGAGAAACACCTCTTTTGATTATTATCTCTCTAGAGGACTGCAACCCTAGCTACATATGAGAATCATCTGGAGAGCTTGAACTGACTCCTGATCCTTGAGGGCCCACTCTCAGACATTTCCATTTAACTGCAGATGAAAACTCCCACTCCTGGAGTGCTTTCTTTTTGCCACAACACCTTCCTCTAATTTTACTACTAAAAACAGCCCCTCAAGTGATCTGATTCTGCCCCGAACCCATATATTAAATGGGGTTTATATTCTCTGAGCGATAAAGAAAAGTAAGTAGTAATTGGGTGGACTAAAACATTCTCTATTTCATTTGAAAGTAGATTTTTCTATGAGTTCTCCATCTAGTGTAGCCTTCTCCTAATTTTGCTTCAGGGTGGGTGTGCTGCTTGTCTTTCCAAAAATAAAGGCATCAGCCCCAGCCCATGCTCAGGATTTCCAATCAACTACAGATCTTATCACAATTAATCCAAAGGCATCTCAGACATCATCACAAGTTAATTCACACTTTTTGGCTATTAGGCTTTTCCATGCTTTTCTCAGAATGCATGAATATTTTAGTGGGAAGTCCTGAGACTGAGTCACCAACTTTTTATTTTTATTTATTTATTTTTTTATTTATTTTTTGAGACAGAGTCTTACTGTCACCCAGGCTAGAGTGCAGTGGCTTGATCTCGGCTCATTGCAATCTCCGCCTCCTGGGTTCAAGTGATTCTCCTGCCTCAGCCTCCCGAGTAGCTGGGATTACAGGCACGCACCACCATGCCAGGCTAATTTTTGTATTTTTAGTAGAGACGGGGTTTCTCCATGTTGGCCAGGCTGGTCTTGAACTCCTGACCTCAGGTGATCCACCCACCTCGGCCTCCCAAAGTGCTGGGATTACAGGCTGGAGTCACCAACTTTTATAAACACTACCTTGTGGGGGAAATCACAATTTATTTTTGTAACAAAAGTTTATTGAGGGCCAGCCTGTGCCAGACATTGTGTTGTTTCATTATAAATGTTATTTCTCATTGACGAGTACTGTATTTTTACTAACAGGTAAATTAGAAAGCCAGGACTTAGGCCAAAGTCTTTTTGTTTCAGCACAACTGTCACATGCTTCTGTGGCTGAGGGGATGGTGTGTGGATGGGCAAGGGTCCCATCATCCTGTGGTTCTGCTGCACATGGAAACTCTCACCTGCCTGCTGCGCTAAATGGAGCGAGGAGGAAACCGATCTGAGCAATTCAGACAAAGTGGAATTTGTTTTGCCACAAATGATTCAAATCATTAAATTCAACAAATACCCATTAAGCCTCTATTATGTGTAAGGCTCCACAACCCTTCGCAAGCGCCAACTATAAATTAGATTTGGTTTATGTGAAATCTTCCCCCGTTATTGCTAGGCTGCAACACCGTATTTTCATTTTTGTTCCACTTATTCGCTCTTTTAAAAAAGAGATATACATTCTCTCAACTGTATTAAGATCAGACATCCCTGATGAACCAACTTCTATTTCAGAAAGAAAGAATAAGGGCAAGGTGTTGGTTTCATGAAGCTGCAGAAAGCTCTGCAGTTATGATTCTTCACTGCCTCCCTAATCCTTCTCTAAACTGTCCTAAGCTGCTAGATCGTGTCTCTCCTGAGCCCTTCGCTATCTGGGAATGCTGATTTCTCATTACCCCAAAGTGAAGTCGCCACAGCCCCATCTGTTCAACCTCACTGCTCTCCATTCCCAGCTTGGCTTAAAAATGCAAATTCAAAGACGACTTCCCCACCTATGAGGTCAGTACAAGGCCTCCTGGGTCACTGTGTCCTGCCTATCAGAACAAGCCATATAAGCAACTCTAAAATATGCCCCACCACTGGTGCTAGGCAGTGCTTGCTTTCCAAGGTGGTAATAATAAGGGGATTATGGTTTAATCAGATCTGATCCAAATTCCTCTCTGGATCTCCCTTTTGAATATGCTCCATTGAGACCTTGCTTTTGCCACACAATATGCAGAAAGACAATAAGGAGCTTAAGATAGACATATATCTAAGCCCCCTCTGAACTAGGGAAATCAAAATTGTAACAAATTCCTTCCAGTCCTCAGAAGTCTGAGGCATCAATGGAGCCAGGCTGAGGAAGATGATTTGTTCTGTATCCACTGCAACCCCTATGGATGCTGTAAATAATAAGAGCTTGCTCTTTGGACCCCCTCCATGCCACTGAGATCAAGAAGCCAGGCTCAGGGAAGGTGCCCAGAGTGGTGCATTATTAGCACCTTGATCTCAGCTCACTTTATCCAGGCATCAGGAATCAGATACATGAAATTTAGCTCAGAGAAGTCAATCATCATGGAACAAAATAGAAGTCAAAGACTCTGATCATTTATTTGTTCAATAGTTGTTTCTTGAGTACCTACCCTCTCCCTGAGGGCCTTTCAAAAGATACCTAAGTCGACTGCCTTTCTAAAGATGGAGAGAAACAGCAGGGATCATTCATGTCTACCCAGGGCTTCTCACCACGGTCAGTGGTAACTGAATACAAGGCCATCTCTGTCAAGAGGGACATACTTAGGGCTTAAAATTGTGCCAAAGGAATATGAGGAGAGGGAGACCTCAATATGCTGGCTCCCTAGTGAAGACGGTTTGATCTGTGGAGAATGATGGGCAGGAGAGTCAAATGACAGAAAAGAAGGCCTTTGGATGGTTACTTTGTCCCCCAGTGGAGCTCCCTGACTCAACTACCTGCTACAAAGAACTAAAAAAGCTAAATTTAATGTCTTGACTCAGCAGGAAGAGTCAACAAAGTAAATAATTCCAAATCAGGGAATAAATAAAGAAGGGGCCTTCAGATTTAAAATAATCATTGAAGCCAACTTTAGTTTTAAAAATATTTAGAACACCTATCAATACAATGGAATATTATTTTACCACAAAAAATAGAGTAATGATATATGTCACAACATAGATGAATCTTGAAAACATTATGGTAAGTGAAAAAAGCCAATCATAAAAGATTACATACTGTATAATCAATTTATATGAATTTTCCAGAATAGGGAAATCCATAGTCACAGGAAATAAATTCGTGGTTGACAGGAGCTAGAGGGGGGGAAATGGGGAGTAACTGATACTGGGTATGGGCATCTTTTGCAGGTAATGAAAATGTTATGAAATTAGATAGTGGCAATGGTTGCACAACTCTGAATACACTACAAATCATTGAATTGTTCATTCTACACGAGCAAATTGCATGCAAATTATATCTCAAAGCTGTGAACAAATAGGAGAGGGGCAAGAGGGATAAAGACAGTGGTTTATAGAGTCATTGTTGAGGCTAATGTTCAAAATATTTATTAACTCTAGAATTCAAGTTATGTTTGCTTGTTAAAATTTCTAGGACACTCACTAAAAGAAGAAAAATAGAGTGTATAGCTTCTAAGATGAGAAATGTAATAATAAAACATAAAATCACTCAAGAGTAAGACAAGAAAGGGGAAAATATAGAACAGACAAAAGAAATAGAAAAAAATTAGATGCTATACGGCCAAGTGCAGTGGCTCATGCCTGTAATCTCAACATTCTGGGTGTCCAAGGCAGGAGGATCCCTTGAGCCCAGGGGTTCCAGACCACCCTGGGCAATATAGCGACACCTCTTCTCTAGAAAAATGTATTTTAAAAAAATTAGCCAGGTGTGATGACATGCACCTGTAGCCTCAGCTACCTAGGAGGCTGAAGGGAGAGGATCGCTTGAGCCTGGGAGTTCCAGGCTACAGTAACCTGTGATCCCACCACTGCACTCTAGTTGAGGTGAATATTTGCTTAGGACACCCTTAAGCATCCCCTTACCTTGGGTCTAATATGTAATCAATAATGAAACCTTTTGATGCTTCTCCATGCTACTGTTCCTGTCTGTGTCTATCTCTACCACCCTAATTTAGGACTGTGTCACAGCTTACCTTGGCAGCAAGACCCTGTCTCAAAAAAAAAAGATACTATAAATAGAAAACACAAATAAATATGTTAAGTATGAATATATACATAGAAATCAATATATTGTGTATGAATATCAGTAATTATGAAAAATATTGATGCATAAAATATTATAGTTAAAAGACAAAGAGTGAAGATGATAAAAATAAATTCAGTTTTGTGTTATTTAAATTCAGTTTTGTGTTAGATATGTCCTACATATCTAAGACATAGGATACCACAAGATTGAAAGTAAAATAATGAAAAGATATATATATACCAGATAAATATTAAAGAATACTGTATCAATATCAGACAAAATTGACTCAGGGAAAATAGAAAGAGAAAAAAGGTCACTACATAATGTTAACAGTTTCAGTTTATCAGAAAGTTATAATCATTCATGGTACATATGTACTTAATATATATCCTGAAAATATTTAAAGCAAATAGTTCTATACCTATACAGAAAAATACACAAACTACCACGTTAAAGATTTTGTTAAACAACTATCTTGGTAGCTATTAGCGTAGGCAGAGGATAAAACCATTAAGAATATCAACTGAAACCATACTATTAGCTGCCGTGCACAATGGACATTTCTAGAACATTCCACCCAACAATTAAGATGATGAAATCTTTTCAACCAAAATCAACAATATATTGGACCATAAAGAAAGTCTCAACACATTAGAAAGGATTTGGTTTCGTGCTAAATTCACAAAGCAATTAGGTAAGAAATAGTAGCTAAAAGATAACTAGGAAAACTTCACATGTTTGGAAATATAAGCACCCCCTCCTAAACCATACACACATCAAAGACAAAATCGTATAACAAATTCAAAAATATCTAGAGCTAAATAGTAATGCTATGTAGCAATTTTCTGCATTATGAAATGCAATTAAAACAATCGTGATAGCAAGACCAGAATCTCAAATGCTTATGTTGGAAAAAGAAAAAAAGTTGAGAAGTATTGAACTAAGCAGCTGTCTTAGAAAGTTATAAAAAGAACAGCAAATTAAACCCAAAGCAAGTAGAAACATACAATAAAGATAAAAGCAGATTAATAAAATAGAAAAGCAATATACAATAGAGAGGGTAAAACAAAAGCTAGAAGTTGGCTCCTTGTGAAAAGTAATAAAATTAACGTCTAGCAAGATTGATCAAGATAAAAGGTACAGAACACATGAATAAACAATATTAGGAACAAAAAGGGGAATTTAATTACCAATGCCACCAAAACTAATATGATAAGAACAGATTATCAGGAGCTTTATGCCAAGAAAAGGGAAACTTTAGATGAAAATTAACTTTAACTCACCAAAGTTATCAAAAAATGTAAGGTGAGCAGAAGAGAGCATTCCAAGAAGAGGGCATTGTTTGAGAAAGACTTGAAGGTAGAAATGGCATTGGCTTTGTGGGGGACAATCACTGATTTGTTCTATAAGAACTAAAATGAAGTCTGTGTCACACTCCTGGCTAGCTATTATGGGAGACAGAGGAAGTCAGCTTTAATATTACCCCTAAAGTGCTTACAGCATGGTGGAGGGCTTAAGGTACGTACATGATGTGTAATGGAAGGAAATGGAAGTTATCTGGAGATTTGCTAAAAATTTCGTGATGACGAGACTTAGGTTTTGTGTTGGACTATGTCAGGATGAGGATAAACAGGCGATGGAGAGGGAGGGTGGAGGGCACTAAATATGAAGCTGAGAAATTTGGACTTGTTTCTGGACCAATAGAAAACACTGATGTTTCTGTCTAAGAGAAAACCATGGCCAAGGTTTAAGATGTATCAAACTAATGTAGATATACACATATGACAAATGGGATTTGGAAATGTTGAAAGATGAGGCATCGTGGCCATTCTGGAAAATACTGTAGTAGTCAAGATAAACTGTGAGATGATCCTAAATTAGGGTGGTAGACATAGACACAGAGAGGAACAGCAGCATGGAGAAACAACAAAAGGCTCCATTACCGATTACATATTAGTCCCAAGGTAAGAGGAGGCTTAAGGGTATCTTACGATGTCTAGCCTGAGCAAATAGAAATTAAATAAACTTATGACTATTTGTTCAGTCATTTTTTGTTGTTGTTGTTTTGAAGGAATGACTGGGAATTAATACAATCTTTAATGTGTCCTAATTTCTCAAATCAGGTAGCATGTGACCTATGGGAAAACACAAAGGCTAGTTCAGATATGAAGAGTTGGCCATTCTGGCAACTGGACCTTGGCTAAGAAGTCTTCCAAAACGCGCCAATGAACAAACCAGCAATGTGAAGGTTACATTCAAGATCAAGGATGTGAGGGTGGACATGGTTCCTCAATGCCTCTCTTTGGTCCTCACCAAAGTCTATTGCACATAATGTGGGAACCACCGAGTCAGATGCAGAATTCTGGGGCCATTGTGCCTGGGTGCACAGGGCCTTCAGCCAGCCAGGGTCCACCCTATTATCATATAAAGAACTTTGTGCTGTTTATTTACTGCCTCACTGGGCTTAATCCAAATGTCAGTGAAACAGATCCAGCTGTGAACGACAATAGCACAGCAAGAGGAAATGGCCTAATCAGAAAGTCAGCTCAGGAAGAATTTTACAGAGGGTGTGAGGTCAGACCTCTTGGTTTTCAGATGATAAAGCTGAGGTTCCAAAAGAAAAATGTTGCCCCCAAAGCCTGTAGCTTTAAAAGGATGACTGATAGCTAGGTCATCTCCTACCAGGTAGGCTCTTTCCCCTCCAACCACATGCTGCCTCTGGACAGGCAGATTCTGCTTAGAGCTCCAGGAACCACTGTGGGGCCTGGTTATTCAGGCTTTGTGATGCAGCCTGCTTCCCTAGGTTGCGGGTTATTCTCACACCCTTTCCAAACCCCACCCCTGCAAAATTCCTTTCTGGATCCTAGGATGGAATTCATTCTACAACTCTGAGGATCAGGATCATGGAGCTCTAATTTGTGATAGAATGGCCCTGGGAGGCACAGAGTACATGATATATTCTTTGCATGAAGAGCAAGGTAAGAGTCACTAAAAGGCTTGGCGGAGCAACCATCAATACTCGCCCTATGTGAGATATACATAATTCTCACTGGTGTAGCACCTGCAAACTGTAATCAAATTGAGGACAGAGACCAGTCTTCATGTATCTGTGGGCCTGACAAAGACAAGCAGAAGGTGTTCAATCAACTAATTCTCAGCTGATAGGCTCTGGGAATGCAGCATTCTAGATAAGTTTACTGTCATAAGATAAAATTATGCCTCCGTTTTCTATCCATTTTAAATGGACAATTTTTCACAATGCATGACACCCACACTTCCATCTCTTCTACTTTTTTTTTTAATAACTTGTGATCACGAAGTTGCGTATCTTTTTAAAATGAACGCTGATGTAATATAGGAGGAAGACTGAAAGGCTTCTGACTTCGTTTACATGATAAATAGCCCCAGACGGCTGCTCTCTTCTGAGTTTTTCTGTCTGCCTTTGATGGTCTTCCTGTCTCGCTTGTGCAATCTGGCTTCAGCTGCCACTTCTTGGTGCTCCTTTCTTCTCTCGCTCAGGTATCCCAGACACCTCAATCTCCAGAGGCTGGAAGAAACATCTCATCTGCATATTTTGAGAAGAAATGGAGCTGCACAAAAGATACAGTCACTAAAACCATCTGTGTGGGTCAAGAGTGGGATTAATCCTCATCAAGGGGAAGTCGTCCCTCTAGGGCAGAGTAGCCCCACACTGGAGGGCGATCATACACAATGGGGAAGTTAAATTTAGTTCAGCATAGAGATGGTCTCCACCGGAAAACAAAGAACCAGGGTTTTTTTTTTTTTTAGTCCTTTTTAAATTTTGTTTTATTTTTCAACTTGTTTGACTAAACTGTTTCCTCACACTTGAGAGATACAGACCAGACAGGCCCCTGTTTTTCTGTTGTAGCCAATATTCTCATTATATATACTTCTAGATTAACTGCCATATTGTAGTTTGATACTATGGTAATACATCAGCATTCTGTATACCCTGATTATCCAGAACACAGATTTTAAACAGAAAGCTGTCTGTTGCCTGGATTAAGGAAGACATAGGATTATCTTAATTGCTCTCACCCAGAAAACTATATATAATCAGTAAAGGCATTAATTTGTCATAGTATTTATTAAGCTTCTACTGTGCATCAGGCACAGCATTATCTAAGAAGATGCTGCCATCTAAGAAGAACCAAAGTGGTACTGCTGAGTTGGCCACTGAGTGCTTTACTGCCAGGTGTGGCTGATGGAACTGGATGTGGTTTTGTTTGTTTGTTTGTTTGCTTGTTTTTAAAATGTTTGGTCTGTATTATGCCAGTTCTTCCTTCTTCTCTGTTCCACATTCTAGTGGCACAAGGAGGGGATTCTTCTCCCTGAGAATAAAGAGAGTACTGGGGCAGCAAGATGGAGCATCGTGGCATCGGGACCCAGAGCAGTGGGCAGATTCTTAGAAACAGGCGAGTATTTGAAGATAAGAGAAGTGTGAGCTTGAGGTCTGAGACAGGCAGCAATAAGGTAAGCTACCTTGCTTTTCAGTTTGAATCACTTCTTTGGAAAATCAGGTTCCATGATGTATTTTCAAGATTGCAAATTCAATCAGCTTTGCTGTCTGACTTCATTTGACCTGGCAGAAAAGAGGATAAGGAAATGGTGGGGTTTGCAACTGTCCCTCTTTAGAGACAATAAGCTCCCCGCGGGCAGGAACAATGTCGTATTTTGTTCCTGCATCCTCTAAACACTGAAATCAAGGTCAACTTTGCACTGAGTAGGTGCTTAATAGGTCTTTTCTGTCTTATTTTTTTCAACTACACTTACATATAAAAATAATTTCAAAATATGTACATCACCTTATAATATTCACAATACTTTCCCACACATTAGCTCCTTTGAATCTTACAACATTACAAGGCTACCTAGTTTAGTGAACCAGCTGGACTTGGCAGCGTGCAAGCCAAAGGTAACTTTCTTCTATCTCACTGCTGTCCCTTTACACCTGCTTCACAGAACCAGTCTTCCCTGTCACATAAACCCCTGGACAGTTCCTACAGCATTTTCAGTTACTTCATGATTTGGAAAACCCCAGTCAAGTTTAATATTAAACTTTCAAACCCTCATTCAATATAAAATCTGTCCTGTTGCCAAGCTTTGGTTTGTCCCAAGCTCAGAAACCTACATCCTACATCGGCAGAGTTGGAGGGGCATGGACAATTTCAGATTTGGTTTGCTTCACCTCCTCCTCCCCCATGACCACTTCTGGCTTCTCCATAGTCAGGTGAAAGGAAGGGAGAAGAGATAAGGAAGAAAAGAAAAGGCCTCTCTTGTCAGGCAGAGTTGTAATCCAGTGTTGGTACCTTGAGTGTAGTAATTGTCCATATGTAGGACTTGATCCTTTCTCTCTCAGGTTGCTTTTGTGGGTATTTAGAAATTCTCCTCCCATTCCCCATTCTCTGACTGCAGTTCCTTAGCACAATCTCTAGCTAACCCCCTCCAAGGATGCTCCATGGCTTCTACAGCTAATAGTGCAAACCTTCTGCAGAGCCCACCTCACCCCCAAGCAGGATGCCTCGTGGCCAAGGCTCTTTTGCAAGATGGTGCAAGGCCTCCTCTGTCCACCAGACTCTACATCTGGCCCACAGAAAACAAGCACCTTTGCCCCACAGTGGCGGGAGGGCAGCTCACTCTACGGTAGTCCTGTCTCTGTTCTGCCACCACAAGGAACTCCAGCCAGCTGCTCACCTGGGACTTTCTCAGGTTGAGCCACATCCCAGCACCTCTCCCTCCTAAAGTTCATTAGCCATACCTCAAGCTTTCCTGATCTTTGTCTGAAGCCCCTTCCCACTCGGCTTTGAGAGGAGGAGGGGGCAGAAGACAGGACAGGAGGGAACGTTCTGCACACTAACACTCTTATCTCCAACGAACTCTCTGCCTCTCCATTCTTTCCTAATTCTTTCCTTAGCCTCCCACAATATAACTTGGAGGAAGGTGATAGCCAAGATTGACCAGCTCATTGTCAATCACTCTTTAGCATGGTTTCCCAGTTTTGGGTCAGAGAACACAACACCAAAGTCAAGTTAACAGGAAATGTCCCTATTTTAACCATTCGTTTAAAAAGGTAAAACTGAAGAGATGAAAGGGAGTAGCCATTAATTTATTCACTTCCGTTTAACAGGTAAAGGAAATAGGTTCCGGCCTTAGTTTATACTGCCACTAGGGGGCAGTATTGAGACTTAAACTACCTCCACCACCGTCTACTGCCCAGAGCTCTCTCAGCCCCCTAGTTTCACATTATGCCCCCTGCTCATCCTCTCCCAATTAAGCACAAGACAAGAGACCTTGCCTCCAGACACCCTGCTGAGCCCTGAAACTGGGCACAGCTGAAGGTCCATAGGGAAAACCGTACAGGCTGAGTCTCCTGCTATTAGCAATCCTAGAACTAATGGCGATAACAACTGAAAACAGTTACATAGCACTTCTAAGCACTGGTCTAAGCATTGAACGTGTTTTAATTACATGTATTAACTACATAATCCTTAAAACTACTCCCACGAGTTAGACACTGTTATTATCTGCCATTTTACAGATAAGGAAACTGAGGCACTGAGGGGTTAAATAGATTGTCCAAGATCATTCTATTAACTTATGAAGGCAGGTTTCTAGGCACAATTTCTGATGCTTTAATTCTCAGACTTTAGTTTGCCTGAGAATCACCTGGGGATTCACTTGTGGAAACACAGATTCCCAGTCCTTCCATTTAGATACTGACTGTATATGTGGCTTGCAGCCATTTTAACATATCCCCCCATGATTCAGGTGAAGGTCTGTATGCACTAGGGCCCAGTGCATCATTTATCCAGAGACAGACTTAGAATTATCTTGATAACTGTGGGACACCATGGTAAGTAGGCCAACGATGGACCCATCAGCAGCAAAGTGCCAAGGAGAGTCAGTGTGAAGGGCAACTGGAAACTTCCTCAATTCACTCTTTTCCTCTACTTTCATAGTACTGATTGCTGAATAAGTGAAATGTTTGTTGAACAAATGAACCTGTTCCCAGGCCCCTGAAGAGTGTGAAAAGAAGTTTACTTTTAATATAGTTTAAAAACACTCCGTAATCTAAAAAATAGCTCACACTATTGAACAACTTCAGCAAATCTTCTGCACTACCTGCCAAGGTCATAGTTTCAATCTCACCTTCAATTATTGATAGATAGCCTGATAATTTGAGAAGACAGAAACAGACTTTTTTCAAGATTTGGAAAAGGAAAATCCTTTTAATAAGAGATTCCATCCTGATTACATAGCTCTTATCAGGAAATCCCTTGAAAGTTGAATTCCAGAAGGTAACTATTAAAAATGCCATTGAAAAACGGGAAATTATCTGCTTACACAGCTTAGAACAGACCCAGGAGGGATTGTATATTTGGTGCAAAACAAGAATTAAAGATTGTTTCTGTGGCCGGAACTGGACTGGAATTTTTGAACTACTTTTGCCCCCACAACTCCACTTCTTTTCATGGTTTGGCAATAACATGCTCAAGGAAGTAGATAAGAAGGCAGGAAGCTGGCCATTTTTGACTGAGGTAATGAATGTATTATTAATGATGCCACCAGTCAAGATTTTCAACAAGAGTGAATCAAATTGTGTTCTAGAAATAAAAAAGGCTCAAGCCTGGAGCAGAGCTTGGCCAAAGGACAAGGAAGAGATGTAACAAGGCAGGGGCCAAAGACTAGACATGGATTCGCCTCTTCTAATGAATACCTAGACATGGGGGTCCTAAGACTCTGGAAAGACTACATCCAGGTCCAGTGCTTCGAAGTCAAACTCAAGAGTTAGATCAGGAGAAGCCACATTGCTTCTACATTTACCTATTCTTCATACAGGGGTCCAAAGATACCAATGGACTTCTGCCAGGAAAATTTCAACTTGCTCAGCTCCAGCCACATTATCCTTGAAAATGGCCCAACCTATCATCTGATTTAGGACTGCTTATTTCTTAAACTTCTTCAGCCCACTCGAATGAACATGTTTTAAGCACTTCCAAATGTAAGACCTATTATGCACATCATGCGAAATTGATTTGCCTGTGTTCCTCCATCCCCCCACCCTCTGCCTACCCCTTTACTCAGTGTTGGATTTCATATCCCTTCACCACCACTTTTGGTTACAGGATTGGGGAGAAGACTTCCAGGCTTTCAAGCTGACATTGGAGAAGTTACCGTCTTCCTGGGACACATAAAAGACAGTGACACAACAAGTGAAGGCCAAGCAGAGAATGACCTTGCTACTTGTTATGTCCACTTGGCCTGGCATTCAACCATCGGAATAGGAAAAAGCAGCCCCAGCAGGATCTGTGGGTCACAAAACCATGCTGGTTCTTCCTGGTGGTATCTTAGGACACTTCGTTCATAGAAAATTCATATATGGTTTGTCTAATGTCTTTACCAAGTATTGAGAATAAGCTATAAATCAGGCATTATTGTGATCTCTTGTTTCTCATTATTAAATACAGAAACTACAATTTTAATATATCTTGTTGAAAAGAACCATTTAAGCTAAATATGAATATGGCTTTTATCTAGGATTAATGAACTGAATATTTTAAACTGTTCAATTAGGAAAATGTTTGCCTTTGAGGCACTAAAAAAAAGATTCGGGTTCCCCTGACTGCTACTCTTAGATCAACACCCCAGTGAAAGAAAACGTTATGTAGGTATATACACATTAATTTTTCTTTCTTCTGAAATATGTGTTTATCATACATGTATTCATCAGCTTTCTTGCATGCTGTCAGATGTGGAAAATTAGCTTTTGCATTTATTAACTCCTCCGTGGGAAAGAGGTCCCTCATGTGTTTAACAAAAAGGAGCTTTATTGTTTATGAGATTGAAAAATAAATGTTGCCATGGCTTTAAGATCTGGTGATTGGTAATCAGTTTTCATAAATGACCATGAATCACTTCTGTGCTGGCCGGGCTTTGTTTGGAATATGAGATGGCTGTTCTGTCTTACAAGTAAGGAATTATTAATGTACCCTCCCTGGAGGGTTTCAATTTCACTCATACAAATAGCTGTATATCTACCAAGTGTATGTTCAGTGTGCCTATCTATGAAATTTAAAATTATATGCTTTGTGTAAAACAGAATATATAATAGACTCTGAAATTGAATAAAACTTATTGGACTCATTTTTTATCCTTTGTGACATTTTTCTAGTAAGAGAGTTCAGACAAAAGGCACTGCCACCAAGGAGCCAGGAATGCAAAGTCCTGTCCAATTTAAATAATCACTCCTTTCTGTCATGTTTTACAAAGAGATGTATTCAAACATGCTCTTTGGGCATTTCTATATTCTGTTCTTGGTTTTCACAAATATGAGCAGGCAAAGATCCCCTTTACTCTTTTTGTATGTTTTCGCTACTTTAAAAAAGTATAATCTTGGTGATTGTCTCATTATAAAAATGAGAGGGCATTCTTCTGAGATAAATAGGACAGAGGCCTGGCTCACATGGATTATAAATTTAGTTCCAAATTTCACATCTCTCTTCTTCTCAACAAATAAAGTAAGAACTAAAGTCCAAGATAATAAGGAGTTCATGGTGAATCTAATCACGCCACCCACCTTTCTAAAATCCTTCAGTGGGATCTGGCACGGTGGCTCACGCCTGTAATTCCAGCACTTTGGGAGGCCAAAGTAGGAGGATCTCTGGAGGCCAGAAGTTCAAGGACCAGCTAGGCCAACATGGCAAAACCCATCTCTACTAAAAATACAAAAATTAGCCAGGCATGGTGGGGCACGCCTGCAATCCCAGCTACGTGGGTGGCTAAGGCATGAGAATCTCTTGAATCCAGGTGGCAGGGGTTTCACTGAGCCAAGATTGCACCACTGCACTCCAGCCTGGGCCACAGAGTGACACTCTGTCTCAAAAAAAAAAAAAAAAAAAAAAAATCCTTCATTGATTACCTCTATCCATATGGCTCAAACTTGTTAGCATGGCTTACAAGGCCTTTCCATGATCCATCCCTTGAAAAACCTTCCAACTTTCTGTCTCCCACTCCCCTTTACTGATACCTTTCTAGGCATCTGAACCCCTTTCATTCTGGGAATGCAGCTCTCTTGCTGTCTCTCTCCCCTACCCCCGGCCCCATCCCACCCTCCCTCTTTCCCTTTCCAGTTGTATCCAATGTTGTTGAATGTAACACTACATAAACTCTTTAATAGTGGTGCTGGCTGGGCCCTGTAAGCAGGAAAATCTTATACCTACACAAGTTCTATGTGTTTATTCCTGTGAAAGCAAACTGCTCACCTCCCAGGATGAAAGGGGTCCAGTGTTATTATCTTGCCACCAGTGGCCACTTTATATTTTCAAGGAATGGTGCCATTTGGGTGTTTAGCACTGGCCTCTGTCGCTGGCAGGCTGGACGGTGGTGGTGGGAGTAAATAGATTAGCCTTGGTCACTCAGAATCCATGTTGCTAAACCCATGTGTAGCAATCATCTCTGCCATAATGGCCACTCTGTTCGTGTATCCCTCCAGCCAGCACTGAAGTGACTGATGACAGAGGATGGCTGCCATCATCCAGCTGAGTCATTTTGCCTATTTGGTTGTTTAGTGCCTCTTCTTTTGGTGATACACAACATGTACTATAAAAATCTTCACTCCTCATGACAATTCGCATTTGTCCATGCACGTATTATCAACCCAGACTTCTTTGTTACTGATCTTCCAATCTGTTTCTATTTGCTACTGCCCATGAGGCCATATGTACTGAACCTTTTCTTTTCTCATACAAAATAGATGGCCAAGTACATTATCCAAAGCTCTTACAATTAAGATAATTTTCTCCCACTGCTGTTTTTCAAGAATACCCCCAGGCTGTAGTGAGGTGGCTGTCCATTTTTGGTTTTTACCCACATAACAAGTTGACCATCGGCCTTTTTCCTCTTTCCTCAACTGCTTGCATGAGATCCCCCACACATTCCTAGGCATGACCCAAGGGATAATCACTAATGCAATAGTAGTGGGTGCCACTGGGATCTGGGCTACCTCTCACGTACTTGCTTGTATCCTCTGGTCCTCTTCATGCCCAACCCAGGATGCACCACTTCCACCTTGCAATGGACTGTTGTGGGTCTACCCAACCTATGACTTGGAAGGCCTGACAGGACTCACTCAAATGATGATGGAGAGTTCCAGCCACATGGTCACCCGTTGCCCCACTGTCAGGCATTCTGTCACTATCAGGGCTCAGTAGTACACTAGGAGCTGATTTTTGCTCTTTTTTAAACAAAAAACAAAAAACACACAAACAAAGAACCACAATTCTCCATCGCAATTAGCATGGCTTTTCTCCAGAACCTCATGGGCCTGCTTTGGGATTCCATCACCGGAGCTTGTCACAACCCCTAGGTGGCATCTCTTGCCACCACCGATGCCTCCAACACCACAGAGTCTACTGGACCATATGGCTGAAGTGGTAGGACTGCAGAAACTTCACCAGTTCTGGGCCTTCTCAAAGCTGGCAGGATTTTGTGATACTTGTGTGTGGGCCAGAGCAATATCTCTATGTGTAGAATATACTACCAATGGAACCGAAAAGTCCTACCAGCACTGTTGTGCTCCCTTCTTCAAGACAGAAGGTGCAGGATGCAATAATTTCTCTTTTCCTTTCAGAGGGATGTCGTATCATGCTTCTGACCACTGGATTCCTAATAATTTTATGAATATAATAGGTTTCCGAATATTTACAGAATTCCTCTTCTGCTCCCCATGAGTCTTGCCATAGCTTTCAGTATGCCACCTACCTCTTCTTCTTCTAGCCCAGTCAACATGATATCATTGATGTAATGGATAAATGTGATGTTCTGCAAGACGTCCAGAAGTCTTAGATCTGTGTCATCCATTATGGTAGCCACTAAAATCATGGTAGCTGTTGAGCATATAAAATGTGACTAGTGCAACTGAGAAACTGAATATTTAATTTAAACTAATTTTAATGAATTTAAATTTAAAGACTGAAACAGTGTAAATTTTTTTTGTTACACATAACTTCACATTTTTGTACGATTACACAGCATGTTAACCATTTCGTGGAATAATATTACTATATATAAAGCGCATATGAGGGGCATGCATTATTTCTAGTATTACATATAAATGCACCACCAATTGAGCAGATGTCAACAATTCACTACATTTTTTTTCCAGGTATAAGTGTAATATTGCGTTTTTAAAAATATTTTTTGCAATTGGTAAATATCCCAATAATACCAATATAAAATGTAATTGGTAATTAAATTAAAATATTTATTCTTGTTTTTATTATAATGTAACTAAACCATTTTTCTAGTTTAAAGAAATGAATAGGATAATTTTTAACATCAAAATGAAGGCATATTATTGATGCAGAATTGAATGAAAATGCAAAAGCTAGTACTATAATTGGAAAGGTAAAGAAAAAAAAGAGACTGGAAGAAAGTATGTCACATGTTTCATGGTGATTGCAATGGTGATTGCAATTTGTTGCAGTCAAGCAAACCAAAAATAATAATAATAATAATGTGGTTTGTTGTGTAACAAGTTTTTCAAGATAACAAAGTAAAAAATATGGAGACATTTTCAGCCAATATATAATGAATTTGATGAGGTTTCTCCCAAGTGTAAAAAAGGCAATCAATAAATCTAGTTATCTAAATTAGTATTAAATATCCAACAACAATTTTGGAAGAGTCTTAATGGGATCTGAGCTTGTAACTTTGGTCAGCTATAAAATATCTTGGATTCTTACACAAAATAGAAAATGATTTCTGAATTTAGAGATGGTACAGGAATTACTATTCCAGTTATAGAAAGTTTATTTAAAAATTATGAGAAGCCAGGCATGGTGCTGCTCACCTGCAGTCCCAGCTACTCTGGAGGCTGATGCTGGAGAATCACTTCAGTCCAGGAGTTTGAGTCCAGTCTGGGCAACAGAGTAAGACTCCATCTCCAAAATAAAAATTTGTCATTAAATAAAGAATTTTAAAATTATGAGAAAAATACAAAAAAACATGTTTTACAAATAGTAAAAGATCATCAATTAAGCAATAAAACAAGTATCATTAGAATACTAGACCTTTCTAACACTATCAAAAATAAATTGATTCAAATTTGAAAAATTACGAGTACTTTTATTTAGCTTTAGATAAATCACACAATATTAAGAGACACAGCCCAATTAATACATTGGTGTATTTTGTCTCATTTTGATTTCCAAATGTATAAACAAATGTCAATTTGCAACCTAAAAATTCAGACTCATCACATAGACTTTTAAAATGTTTTGTAACTCTCAAAAAACATTTTCACCTAAATATGAAAAATTCATTTCCATCACTAATCCAAGTTTGAGTTAACAGTACTGTTAAGTTACCGGAATTTTAAAACAAGACACTGATGTTTCCCTTATTGATTTGTCCCACTATCTGATACATACTTGAAATATTCATGTTTAATTTTCTGAAGCAAACTCTAGGAAATTCATCATTGATATAGTTGATATAGTGATATAGTTTGAACATATACACTACGCAGTGTATATGTGCAAAAGCTATGAATTGTCACCAGGTTATAGAACGTTTGAAATAACTAAAAAACAATAAAATTAATAATCTTATTTCAGATGAGTAATGGAAGAATTGTACAGAAAATTCCTGAACTACAATCTCCAAATCCAATAAACTGCAAACTTCTCAAAACAAAAAGAATGCTTGCCAAATTTCCAATAATTAAAGGCAACAAATGGCAATGCAATCTACATTTTCTCACTGATGTTACACTGCATAGGAATAAACTAACTTTGAAGCTCTATGGAAAGCAAAAGTGTATTTGTGACTTAGGTACACATATATGCAAATTTATGCTAAAATTAAAAGTTTTCATAATACAAATCAGTAAGAATTTTCATGTATTTTTCCAACATGAACCAATACGGAGAAGATTTTAAGTGTAATCAATAGTATTAAATAAACTGATTACAAAAACTATGAGAAAAACTTGGTGAACACTTTTTGATATTGATAAATTTAGGGCTGCTTTTCAATTTGTGCACTAACCCTTTGCATTCCATTTTAATAATACTGAGTTGACAAAAGAGCTAATGAATTTCATTAATTTTAGCAGTCTTAAATTTGAAACAGATACACATTTGCTTCAAAGTCAAATCAACTCTTTAAAAAAGATACATAAGATACATTCATTGTGTCAATGTGGATGCAAGTATTAAAGAAAAAATTATTCTTTTTGGTAATTGATTCGATTATCAGGTATTTTTAAAGTATTTTTGAAACAATTGGGCATGTGAATCTACTTTTTCAAAGATAAATGTTATGAGATCATGTATAGTCCATGAACATTTAGCATCAGAACTGAGATATGCTTTAAGTGTAAAACACATCAGAAATATGGAAGACATTGTACCAAAAAAAAAAAACTCACTAATATTTTTATGTTGGTTTCATGTTGAAGTAATGTTATTTTGGAAGCATTGTGTTAAATAAAGTATATTTTTAAATTAATATTTTCTATTCCCTTTCTTTTTTAATTTGACTACTAGAAAATTTAAATTATATATGTGGCTCATATTTTATTTCTATTGGACAGCACTGATCTGGAACTCCCCATACTATATTGTGATACAGGGCAAGACAGCATAGACCTGGAATAAAAATGTAAATGCATGAGTTTATCTATTCCATATGATGTGAATGTAAACTGTTTCTAAACCATTTTTGTGATTGCAATAGAAAAGATCCAATCGCCAATCAATGACTGCTTACCATATACCTTACCATAGGCTGTATTAATCTGCTCTAGAAAACATAACACATTTGACAAGGCAACTATTATTGGGACTACTACATAGTTGAGCTTGCAGTAATCTACCATCATCCTCCAAGTTCCATCCAGCTTTGCCAGGACCAGATTTATGAAATAAATGGAAATATGATGGGAATTTACCATCATCCTCCAAGTTCCATCCAGTTTTTGAAAGGACCAGATTTATGAAATAAATGGAGTTATGATGGAGACCACTACTTCTGCATCGTTTAGATCCTTTAAGTATGACACTAATCTCAATCATCCCCTCTATGATGTGATTTTGTTTTTGTTTTTGTTTTTGTTTTTTTTGAGACGGAGTCTCGCTCTGTCGCCCAGGCTGGAGTGCAGTGGCCGGATCTCAGCTCACTGCAAGCTCCGCCTCCCGGGTTCACGCCATTCTCCTGCCTCAGCCTCCCGAGTAGCTGGGACTACAGGCGCCCGCCACCTCGCCCGGCTAGTTTTTTTTTTTTTTGTATGTTTTAGTAGAGACGGGGTTTCACCGTGTTAGCCAGGATGGTCTCGATCTCCTGACCTCGTGATCCGCCCGCCTCGGCCTCCCAAAGTGCTGGGATTACAGGCTTGAGCCACCGCGCCCGGCCCGTGATTTTGGTTTTGATTCACTATCTTGACTACAGGGATATGATGGGGAAGGGGAAGATCCTAGTCTTCCTTCTTTCCTCTATAGTAGGTCTGACCACACAGACTAATGCCCCAATATGGTTCTTGCACCAACTGCAAAGTATGTCAAGCCCAAATGTATATTAAAGACTGGGAAAATGACCACCTGACTTCGTACAGGACTTCATATGCCTGCCCTTCAACAGTAGCATCATATAGTTTGGGTCTTCAGGTATCAATATCACTCAAATCTATGCTCAATAGTCTTTGGAATGCCTTGGTGATCCCCTTTCCTCGGTGCAGTTACTCATGTAAATGACCTTAAGTGTCTTTGTAGAAGGACTTGGGAAACGTTACTGCACGTGTATGCCATGATGTTGCCATGGTCCTTCTTCCTAGGGACTTAACCACCCCTCTGGGCAATATTCTTAGTTCTGGTTGAACTCCAACAAAACAAACCTACTGTGGTTGGGCATTTAACCACTATCACTTTAAACGTCAGCCACTATCACTATTAAGTCTTAGCTTGGTTCTTGATTTTGAGATGAGAGCTTCTTTGTATGAAACCAATGATGCCCTCTGGTTTTCTATTGCATTTACTCACCTTCAACTCTTCATTATCTCACTGTAAAGCATCAGTGGAATTTATAATAGCCATCCAATCCTACCACACTTATAGATATTATTTACTCATTTCATACATTTATCTCAAAAACCTGATATATCCTGCATGCTAGAACATTTCCTTCCCCCAGTTCACCATCTAATTTCATCACTAGTGAAAGTTTTGGCAAGAGGAATGTTATCTTTGGCCAAGCGCTGTCTACATACCGGTGATTGGTACACAGGCTAATCACTTATTGTCAATCTGATATCTAGACATATAAAGCCCTATTTAATCACCTGCTCTTCTTAGACCATGTCCAGTACCAATTTTCATAGGTTGAGCTCTTTGGAAGCAGATGTCAACAAGGAAAGATGAAGGTTTTGATGAAAAACGTGTTCCTTGGAGAAGGCGCACTGGGGCTGGGTCTTGGAATGTAGGACTGAGGTAACAGAGAGCCATGGAGAGAATGATCTATAGATATTTTTTAAACGGAGTAAAGAAAAATAAATCACTGCTTTGAGAAGATGGACTTTGTGAACAGGATAGATGTGGAGAAAGAAAATGGAATTAGGGACTGATCACATATCAGTGGAATCCAAAGAATAGACAATTGGAGAACAGAAGCTTGAGAGCTGAGGTTTGAGGAACACCCACTTATGAAAAATGGGGCCGGGCGCGGTGGCTCAAGCCTGTAATCCCAGCACTTTGGGAGGCCGAGGCGGGTGGATCACGAGGTCAGGAGATCGAGACTATCCTGGCTAACATGGTGAAACCCCGTCTCTACTAAAAATACAAAAAACTAGCCGGGCATGGTGGCAGGCGCCTGTAGTCTCAGCTACTTGGGAGGCTGAGGCGGGAGAATGGCGTGAACCCGGGAGGCGGAGCTTGCAGTGAGCCGAGATCACGCCACTGCACTCCAGCCTGGGAGACACAGCGAGACTCCGTCTCAAAAAAAAAAAAAAAAAAAAAAGAAAAGAAAAATGGAAGGAGCTAATGGTGAGAGGGGAGAAGAACCTAGGCAATGCTTTAAGAATGCCACAGAAGAAGATTTCATATAGGCAGCTCATCAGTGAGGTGAACATACCACAACTCCCATGAGCCAATTTGCACAAGTACTACACTGATACTTAATTTTTCCCAATTAATTTTAAAATGTTTTCTCATTCATTATTTATGACAAATGTGGTTGCCAGATCTTTGATTCTGTCTTCCCTCAAGGTTAGAGCTTATTTCTTTAAATACACAAAAAGAGAAAGCATGTCTTTCCTGAGGAAGTCTCTGAAAATGAGCTGGAGATAAAAATCTTTTAGTGAACTATTTTTTCTTGGCTACTGCAACAGCATATCCAGATATCTCATCATTACCAATTTGAGGGGTCAGTAATGCAGCCAATGGCTTGTGTCCAGGACAGAGATCTCCAGAGATGCCCTATGGGTTTGCATCCTTCTACTGTGATCAGAAATAGGCCAACTGGCAGTACCACAAAGCTACAGCTCCAGTTGTAAATACACAAAGTCCACTTAGGGGAAACGGTAGCTTATTATTTTCACGTTTAATAAAAGCGTGCATCACTAATCCTCTCTAAAAGCTTGAGCAGCCATCTGCCTCCAGCATTTTGGAAATCTACGGCCATCAAAACTCACGTGCCTCATATCCAGGTTCACTTTATCATCCAGCCTGCATCTCTCTCTTTTCTTCCTAAATCTGTGTCCTCCAGAACCCAAACCAGGTCCCACATGGTCTAGGTCTTTTCAACAAAAGTTCCTCTCACCTTCTTGCCTTACCTCAAATGTGGCTTTCTCCTGGGGAAGCCCCTGTGCTTCCCTTACATCTTGAGACAGATCATTCTTACACATCCTCTGATAGCTGCTCAATGTTATTTCTAGAAGATTTCCCACGGTTTTCCTGTAAAAGTTACCCTGTTTCTTCCAAGTTTGTGTCATTCTGCTTATGGGCCATTTTCCCGCCCCTCCTCATCATCATGTTTCCAGTCCCATAGCACATCTCCATCAAAAAAGCCTGCGGCAGCTGTCCCACAGCTCTCTTCTTGACCCAGAGCCCTGGAGCCCAGACTTCCAACATTGCACTCACTCGGCCCAGTCCTCCTCACCTAAGCAAATTCTTTTCTGTTTCTCTTTCCTCTGTTTGCATCATGGGAGAACTTGTTTTCACCAACAACTACTCTATTTCTGAAACACCAACCACAACAAATTCAGACATTGCCTTCTGAGTACACTCTCTTAGCATGATCCCTCCCACATCTCCCACAGTCAACCTTCTGCACACAGAACCTTCCACAGAACCACCTCTTGGTCTCTGAAAATGCACTCCTGTCTGCACTTTCTTCTCCAATGAGTTTAAACTCTGTGGTCCTCCCTCAGTCCCTTTCTTACTAATGTCCTCAACTTTCTTGCCAATACATATTGGCAAATTTGGGCTACCATCACCTCTTTCTAGACAAATGAGGCAGCTTATCAATTGATTTCCTGGCTTCCCATGGATTATCCACTCAAGTCTCTAGAGTGATCTTTTTTAACTGCAAAGCTGACCACATCACCTCCCCACTTTAAACACTTCAGAGGTTCCCCCATCCTGATTGCTTACAAGGACCTGCCTGATCTAACCATTGCTTTCATCTCAAGTCTCATCTCTTCAACACTCATTTATTAACTTCTGTTCCAATCCTCCCGTCATACTCAAATACTTACAGTTCTTAGAATGTGTCTTCCCTGCCATTTGCCTCCCCTCCTTTCTGTTCCCCACTTCCCTTCTATTCCTTTCCATCCGCTCTTTCCTTTCCATCCACCATTCCTTTCCATCCGCTCCCCTCTCTCATTCATGTTTCTACAAGACGGTCCTTATCCTCAGAATGATTTTTTCCCTCTCCACTTTCCCTGATTTCTCCTACTTACCCTTCAGATATCAATCCCTCCAGAAAGCATTTCCTGACCTCTAAGTTGGGATAGCTTTCCCCTGTCCTTAGCATAAGCTATCTCGACATTATAAAAGTATTATTTTCTGAATTGGAATTGCTGTAGTTCCTTAGCCTTACACACATGATGGCCCCCATCGCTCTGTTCGCCATCACACTTCCCACCTTGCCACTCAGGCTCCTCCCACAGCAGAGCAAACCACCCTTCTCTCCATCCACCATCTCCTGTGTAAACTGCATTGCTCATATTTTCCTGAGCTCACCCATCCTCTCCAACCACAATACTCTCCTGAACATTTCTCCACACACCAAGCTCTTTGATGACTTCATATCTGCATTATTTTTCCTCTTGCTTAAAAAAGCCTGTCCTCTGTAGCAGGAGACTTCCCAATCAGTTTGAAGATTTAGCTCAGATGTCAACTATTATATAAGTCCAGTTCTCTTCTCTCTGCTTTCTCAGTGCTCTGCTCAGAACTCTCAGAGCACAAGACACTGTAATTCCAGACATAAATGTGTATGTCCCACTGAGACAATGTCCTGAAAGGCATGGTTATCTATTCAATGTTACATCCATGAGGCCTTGTGTATAGAGGAAGGGAGGAAGGGTTTCAATAATCATTAGACAAGTGTGGAATGGTTCACAAACACCTCCTCAAGTTCCACAATTTTCATGATTTTCCCAAATTCAGCTATGCTTTTCAAACAATCACAATTGTCACAGAATCACCCATTAAAACGTATGTGCTATTTATTTGGCTTCTAACGAGTCAGTATTTATAGATAAAACTGTCTAAATGGCATTGTTTATGTTTTCATGAGACTACAAGAATTTGCTAAAGGCAAAGTTGGTTGTTTTGACCAGACATTTCCATTTTTTCACAGGAAGATGATGATACGATTTTATTCTAGAACAGACCACAAGCCTAAGTAAGAATTTCTTAGAACAAAATTGTTGTTTTGTATGTTTGTTATTTCTTTTCAGCCTACCAAATCTACTATCATCTGAATGAAAGGTGTGAAAATGAAAAAGAAACAGCAAAAGAAATTTGACCTTTACTCTAGAATTTGATTAATGATTCTAACTTTCTTGGAAATGGTGTTATTTCACTAAAACATTAAAGGCTTTGGATTATTTACTGAGCTTATAAACAACACATTTCTAAATTGTATTTGTTTTATGTCTCACTGTCATTTGAAGTAAAATTAGTTCGCTGAAATTACATCTCATACTGTGTAGTAGCCAAATATACATTGTCAATGGATCTATCTTGATATCCTGCCCTCTGACTTTTACAATGAGTCCATAAAATATTGGGAAATCAAGGAAGATGGGATGAGTGTTGTGGGAGAATTCGCCTTCCCTTTGCTAGAATTTAGCAGAAGGTCAAAGGCAATAAAGTATTTATTTTTCAACCAATAAACATTTGTTGGGTACTTTCTAGGTATCTTGATATGTCTATAAACTTTGGCAATACAGCAGCAATGAAGGGAAACACCACCACTGTCCTCTGAGTTTCCAGTCAAAAAGGGGTAAGAGGCAGCTCAATAAGAAGCTACAGTAATGTATGATAAGTGTCATTGCAGAGGAAGGACAGAGTATCATAATTGCCCTCCTGAAGCTTGTAGTCTACTGGGAAACACTTACTAGTCTTCTGGCTGTACAAAATTCCAGAGTTTACTTAAGGGTTCTGGTGCAACTAAACTTGGGATATAGTAGACTACAGTCAGGAGAAGCAAAAGGTTCCAGCCTCAGGCTGCCATTTTGTGTTGCCACAAATAACTGGAACACTGAGATAGCTGGTCTGGCCCAGTTGTTAGACTATAAGGAGATTCATTGTTCAAGACTGTTGGGTGGGAAAACAGAAACAAGAAGTGAACATTTCCTGGCACTCAAACCAATAGATGCCAATAGGTTTGGTTAAATTTTCTTTTAGAAATAAATGGAAATAATTCAGTTATCAAATCCTATTATGTCTAACATATAGTAAGTATTCAAAAATGTTTATTGGGTAAGTAAATGAATAACTTTACAGGCATCAAGGCAAAAGCAGTCTCTTTATGTCACTGATGACAATGCTTGTTATTGGACCCAGTGCTATATAATGACTTGTCCCAGGATACAGAAAAGCGATGAGTGTTGAGTTTTTCAGGAAGGCTGGAACCTTTAAGTCACCATCCTAGGGTAAAATACTCCAATAGAACAGCTCCAGATGAAAAGTCAGTATCCCACCTTTATTTGTCCCTGAAGACAGGAGCCTTTAAACTGGATCCCTTTGGGTCTCCTGCATTTCTACCATTCAGGAAGAAACTACCAGCTGCATTTACAACCAGATTATCCCAAACAATGCAAATGTGTCTTCATTACATTTTACTAAATTTTCACTCAAATTTGATTTGCTCAAAACAAAAGTGCCTTGGGATTTTCTGTACAAATGTTGGAAGAATCTGTCAATGGCATGATACTTTTTAGAATATCCAAATCACTATGACCTCAGTATAAAGCTATTCTGTAATGGATTTGAGATGTGTAATTTCCAGACTTTACTTGGCCAAAAGATCTCTGTCTTTGCCAAACCATATAGCAAGTGTTCCCATCACTTCAATCTGTCATGGGTTGTGTTTAATAAGGCGTGTGCTTCCACAGCTACCCCCACTAGGCTGATAGGAGCTTGTCACCTGCTAGATGGCTGCAATCACTCTTCCCAATGATAAAGGGATAGAGGAACATTCTGCATCAACGTTGAAATCCTGCATCTTTTAGGGCATTCCAGAAATGGTTCTCAGAGGCTATGACCTAGAGATACAGGGCAATTAGAATACTCAATGGAATAGGATAGAAGATGGACACAACATAGATGTCACAAGAGCTACCTACTTTTCTCAAGTCCAGTGAAAATTAAAGAGCCAGAAGCTCAGAAGTGTTACAGAGATCATTTTGTTTCAGCCTGGAGATTTTAAACAAATACAACTTTATTTCAGCTTTGTAGATGAGAAGGCATAGGTAAAGAGAGAACAGGTGTATTGCCCAGAGACAGACAACAAATCAACAAAATATTTGAGTATAGAAACCAAACCACTTACCTGAAAATGATCTTCACTAGAGCTCTCAAACTTTTCCACTTAAATATCTTTAATTACAGAAGAGGGTATGCACTCAACCCCAAGGAAGGAAATGTAACTCACAGCAGCTGGCCATAAGCATAAAATTTCTCTGAAATCACATGTTGCAATTTTTAAAATTTTTGCAAATTTTGTATTCTACTCAGTGAAGCATCTGGTTGGCTTAATAGAAAATCATTTTTCCTCAAAATTACCAGACAAAATTGGTGCTTCAAGAAGATGCCATGTTTGTTCTACATCTTTGTATATTCTCAGGGGTAAGGGCACCCAAGTTCAAGCAACATGCCTACTGCATGAGAATGTAACCAGTTTCTCTGGCATTCTTCACTCACTCCATCCTAAAACAGTCTTATCACACAAATGGCATTTTGCTGCCTAGACTTACCTCCTGAGATGTAGTCATGGAGGAACAAGACAAGGAAAGAACCACTGTCATCATGCAATTGTTGCTTTTTAACCTCAACCCTCCAGCCTTGGGAGATTTTCCCCAGTCCTATGTCATAACACCACTGGATTGGTAGATGAGGGTGAAGAAAGAGAGAGTCATGAATCCCGGAAGAAACTATCTAAATAAATTGGCTCCTCCGCTTCCAAATTTGTACATAAGTGCAACAACATGGAAAGTTCACAGTATTAATAACTATGAGTTGGATGGGAATACAAAATCAGAAGGTTACTAAGGATCTTTGTTCCATTTGCTGACTCTGAGCCTCTTCTCTTGGGAAAGCAATATTCTATAGTAGGAGTCAAATTCCTTCTTTCAATATCAATTCATTTGTCTTTTCTACTGTATTTTTATTATAATCATTGCCAAAGCTATTTAGATGTAAGTACTTTACTTTAGATGCAAAATATTAGACAGAAAGAAATGTACATTAGTAAGTTAAGCCACTGGTGTCATGTTGCATACCTTATGTTCAGTACAAGACTAGCTACGTTAATTTTTTATATTGTGGTATTGTACAGATATCACACACCTACCACTGTAAAGTCAGGTGGTGGTCCTTCCTCTGCTGGAGTATTCTAGGAGACAGCACCTTTGATGGCTAATTTTATGTGTCAATTTGACTGAGCTGTGAGGTTTCCAGATATTTGGTCAAACATTATTCTGGGTATGTCTATGAGGGTGTTTCTTGATGAGATTAGCATTTGAACCAGTAAGCTGAGTAAAGCAGATTGTCTTCCCTAATGTAAGTAGGCTTCATCCATTTAATTGAAGGTCTAAATTTTTTTCAAAAGGTGCAGTAAGAAGGAGCTCTCTCTCTCTCTTTTTCTGCCTGTCTTTGAGTGGGGACATCTGTCTTTTCCTGCATTTGGACTCAGATTCATACTAGATCTTACACCACCAGTTCTCATGGTCCTTAGGCCTTTGAACGCAGACAGGATCTATACCATTGACTCTCCTGGGTCTCCACTTTGTCAACTGCAGATGCTAGGACTTCTCAGCCTCCATAATTGCAGGAGCCTATTCTTTACAATAAGTCTCTTATAATAAATATATGTACACATTTGACCCTCGAACAACACAGGTTTGAACTGCATGTGTCCACTTATATGCGGATTATTTTCAACAAGATGCAAATTAAAAATGCAGTAGTTGAGGGAGGTAAAATCCTTCTATATGAAAGGCCAACTTTTCTTATAAGTGGGTTCCATGGGCTGACTGCCAGACTTGAGTATGCACAGATTTTGGCACATGCAGGGGGTCGTGGAATCAATCCTCCATGTATATCAAGGGATGACTTTGTATATATACATACATATGTCACTAGCTCTCTTTTTCTGAAGAACATTGACTAATATAGAACCCCACTCCCACTCTCTCCACTAGATCTGGAGCTACTCAGAGATGACCTGAGGCCACTGACTACATCACTGTCATTGTCTCAGTTGTAATTATATAGTAAATGTATTTTTCTCTCATTTTAAAATGTTTCCTTTAAAATGGAAGCATTTACTTGATCTGTGCTATCTTTTATGACTGTTGAGTAACTGAATTTTATGGTATATCTATTACTAACATACTTGGATCCCACAGAGGAATTTATGTGTGTTTCTTAAGTTTAATAAAATATTATGCATATGTTTTTTTATGTTTTGGCAAGATTTCCATTACATTGGCTTGGTGCAGTTTATGCATTTTTTATTTTCTATTTTAATATAGACTCTGCTCCCTGGGATTTCTATTAGTAATGCTGGAAGACTTGGAGCAGGCTTTTAGAAGTAAAAGTTGTTATTTAAACCCTTCCACAATGCATAATTAAATACATGGCAGTGAAGGATGATACAGTACATTTAATAGATGAGACCAATTACAGTAGCAACTTTAAGGAAAAAAGTTAGAATTCTAACCCTTACGTTTGAACCTTAGAAGGTCAGCTAATTACCCATCTCCCCAAACTTATAGCAAAGCCCAGGCAACCACATGATCTAATAAAGAAAGCAATGACTAGGGGGAAATGTCTCCAATATTCCAATATTAAGAATAAACTAATGTCCCCAAAGTACTTGGGGCAGGGGCAGCAAAGTTCCCATAGATTAGAAAGCAGCCACCAATGTCTCCAAACATATCCTATGGGCAACAGCTCCCTGATTGCTGGGAAGGACTTTGTCTGAGCTGCCTTTCGCCAATCTGCCTTTCCTTTACCCCAACCAGAACTTTCTGTTGCTATATGACCTTTGCACAACTTTACTAATACTATGGCTGTCCCCTCCCCAAAGCCTACTGCATGTCCCACAATAGCAGCTCCCTCTTCTCTTTTGCATTCTGTACCAAAGACCCAGAGGGAATTCCCTCCTACTCTGACCCACATAGACTGTGACTATGAATATGTCGCTGTGGTTTTGCCAAGAAGGCACCCCTGGATATCAAACATTGAGCCCAGGTCAGATTCTACAATCACGTCATCAGACCCTGTGCTGGGTGCTAGTTATGCACATGGCAGTGAGACAGAGTCCCCAACTTGGAAAGGAAATCAGACATAAATGGCTCATTTCAATGAAATGTCGCGGGGACTCGGAGGCATACGGTGCTGAAGCTTAGAACAGAGTCACTAACTCAGGCCTGGAGTTCAGGAAGGGCTTTCTGGAGACAAAACCTAAACTGAGTTTGAAGGAAGTTGGAAATATGAATGATACAAGTAAAAGGCTTCCCTAACCCTCTCATACTGTACCATCTCCAACTTCTAATTTGCTTTTCCAAAAATAGCCCAATTATATAAAACCCAGGTTCCAAAGCCACAGGGCAAAGTGTCCTAATTCCTGGAGTCCTCAGTGGTCAAGACTCCCACAGGATACCATCCAGGAAATCACCTGTTTGATGAGGCTAATACACACACACACACACACACACACACACACACACACACACACACACACACACTCCTGCTCTCCATCCATGCGGCATCATCTCAGTTTGCAGCATCTCACAGGGGCGCTATGTTTCCTCAAAGCTGCAAGTAATGAAGCTTAAAAATGGCTTCTTCTTTTGTGGGGGAGGCAGGGATGTGGGACAAACATCTCAATGCCTGAGAAGGGAAGTTCTAGAAAGACAAAGTAAATGATGCTTATGTGCCCTGATTGTGAAGGGTATATCTTCCAATCTTTAGTGAATGGTTACTGCAACCAATTTAGATTTTCAATCCCACAGCCTACCCTGCGTGGGAAGAAAAAGAGCCTCAATTTCCAGGTTTATAAATGCCGAAAATGGGATATTTTCACTAAAATTGTGGTGAGCATTTATGTGTTCATTAAATGTGATTGCTACCATAATGACATACACCTTAAACTCCTTTAACCATTTAAGAGAAAACTTAAACTTCAACAAAACCCCATAGCACAGCATTAAGACCCAGCTTTCTATTTTTTTCTTTTTCCCTTTTAGCAAACCAATTACCGTGCTGGAGTGGGTGAAATACCCCAAGGAATAGTTTATAAGATCATATAGTAATTGGGCCAATTTATAGAAGGTAACTGAGAAATGCCTAAAATTGTCATTTCTCCTGGTTAGGGCTGAATAGGAAAGAATGTGATTAATAAATAGCTTAAGCAGCAAACAGAAGGTAGTTACAATGCACCAATGCTCTGGGGAGATGAGGTATTGAGAAAATCATTACAATAAAGTACAGGCAGGCGTTTTGCTTAAAGAGTCTGAAACAACTTTTCAAAACATCACATTAAGGAGATATTTGGGCTGCAATTGCTTTTTAAAATTTTATTTAAATGGCCATTCAATTAAAAGGTCAAACTCCAGATATGTTAAAGTGAACTGAAATCAAGGAGGATTTTTCAGGGTGCACGACTATCCAGGGGCTCAGGGCCAGATCTTTGACCTCTTCTCTCAGTTCCTGTCTAGAAGACAGGGCAGGACATTGTCTTCGAAGCATGTTGTCACAGTCCCTGCTCTACAATTCCATAACCCAGGAAGATGAGGAGGCATCATTTGGGGAATGATGGGCAGGGTCCGCATGTCTCATTATCTATCCTGGACAGAACCTCAGGCTCCCAGGGGCCTTTTGTTTTACACAAATTGTTCAGGAAACACACCCCAGTGCTGTATGAATGTCGTTCTTCAAACAGAAGAGTGAAAGCTCCGAAGAGGCAGACCTCTGGCCTTGAGAAATTAAGCCCTTCCAGCGGCTTTGGCTTAATTGTGAAGCTTAAGGATAAGCTTATCATGGCCTTCCTTCAATCATTCTTTCTGCCTCTTTTTCTTCCTCAGTCTCTATAAGGGACATAAGTTTATTTTGGCTATCTGACATCCTTTCTCTTTTTCTGGAAACAATGCCTCCCTTCTTTAGAATTGTTTCTCCCCAATTCCAGACTGCTCTGAGGGGGCTGTCAACCACAGTGTTTTCCCACTCTCCATAACCCAGCCACGGGAGAGTCTCACAACACAGGCATCACCCAAAGTGGTAACCCCATCCCTCGAGCCACAGTGAGACGCTCCAGGATGATGTTATAACCCACGCCACCCCAGTCAGGAGCTTTCCTTCAGGTTTTATATTTGAGTATCTCTTATTAAATGAGTTAAAAGCTTGGACAATGGAAGCCTGGAGCTGACTCTAGTCCTGCCTCGTGCCCCTATTGCCACAGGATAGAAGCCTGTCTACAGTTGAAGAGAGTCCTAACTGGTAACTCCTTCTCTGTCTCCTCTTGCCCTGTTCCTATCTGGTACTTCTTTCCTTCAGATCTCTCTCAAATCACTGTCAGCTAATCCCCACCAGGTTTACCTAATTATTTGTAAATGTTAGTTGCCCTAGCTACAGTCAGCTACAGGCCCACATCAAGAAGTACATATACAGTGGATGCTCATCTTCAAGAGCAGAAGAGTCTGTATGACGGAAAAGGTAACTGGGAATCTCTTCAGCTCCATCATGTTCTACTAGGTTCAGAAAATAGAAGAGATCAATGTATGGAAAGTACAAATATACAGATTTTTTAACAATATAGGTGGAGATTTTTAGGAGTCTGATAATCCTAAATTAGAAAGTTCTTCCAAGAAGGATGAGATCCCTGTTGTTAGAAGTATTCAACTTATAAGCAAGGATATTTCTTAAGAAATTTACACAATGGGGTATAAGAATTAATCACCAGTAATGGATTCTAAAATTCTAGGAAGAATCAAAGCAATGGCTCAAAGAGTGGTACGAAGCTACATGACACATTTCATAAACAACCCCACCCATCCTAGTGAAAGCAGAGAGCAACAATGGGTACCCATTCCTTATAAGGAGGCTGCTTAGACTCTAGATTCTTGAGGCTTCCTGGTGCCTATCTGTGTGCAGAAAGGAAGTCTAGCTGGAGATGCTGAACATGTTGGGCTGGGCATGCTTAGGGGCAAGTAGCTCAAAGTTCAGTAGAGACAGAACACCACTAGGTCAGTCCCTGAAAGCCACCTTGGCTCAGACCCATGAACAAATAACCAGGACAATGATAAGATATTAGGTAACCTAAAAAAAAGAAATTCCTCTCCTGAACCTGCTATTCTACTCATTACTGATGCATGAAGCTCTAGCATAGAGCCTTCACAAGGCTTTGATCACCATTAAGAGTCAGACAAAGAGAGACAGTGAGATATCCTGAAATGGAACCATAAACACCTTAGTTGAAGAATTACAGAGCAGAAGAGCTTGGCAGGGTAGGAATAGCACTTCTTCCTCTCCACACCACTGATCTACCTCGGGCCTCAGTTTATCTTAGTAAAATTCTGCATCAGCCTTCTAACTAATTCCTCAGCATTTCCTCCTCCACATTGCAGCCATAGTGAGCGATATTTCAAAAATGCAGACCTGACTAGATTTCCCAGCACCACTTAAAACACCCTCCAATGCTCCCCTCATTGACTTCAGATCAAACTCTTTGATCATTAGCACCATCTAGGAGTTCCTCAATGATTTATCCCTAACTCTCCACCCTCAATTCTGACCCTTCTTGCCTCACGTTGAGTTTCCATGGAAATCCCAATACACCCATGCACTCCTTGTTATTTCTCATCTCTGTATCTTAGTTTGAGTTGTTGCTTCTACCCAAAACATTTTTCTAAGCTTGTTTATATTAATAATTTATATTTACTGTTCAAGAGTAAGCACATACTCTTGGTTTTCATACTCTTTCTCCTCCCACAAAAGCCCAGTAGCTTCACCAAGGGGACAAAGTGTGATGGATCCAGAGGCAGGGTGAAAGAATAGTAGGAAAAAGGCATTGACAATATTAAGTGCTTCTTATGCGTTGGGCACACCATAGGCCCTCTATGTTTAACTCTTACTAATCACATAGCCATAATCTAAACCACTTAAATGTCAGGCCCTCTCAGAGTCCATGTGCCAACTTAGGGACTATCAGACATACGTCCTTTTAGGAGAAAGACTCATTTGAGATTTGAGAAGCTACCTTGTTCTCCAGCATTTGCAGAAGGCCAAAAACCACTCCAGCACAGTAGATGGAAGCCACCACCAAGAGGCTGATTGTCAGCCACCAAGGAAGCCAGCTGCTCTGAGAATAGAAGCCAGGGAAAACAGCATACTGAAGTGCTGTTCTCACTCCCATTCAATGAACTTTGGCAGAGCTGCATCCAGCCGCACTGACTACATCTAAGTATGGCAATGCCCTGAGCAGGACAGCCCTGAATGAAGAAACACACCATAAGGTTCATGCTTATTTGAGTCAGTCTTGAATTGATAACACAAACTAGGTGATAACATAAACCAGTGAATTATAAAAGTCAAGAAATTTTTTTAAAAAAGAATAAATAAAAGTATTTCTTAGCTCATGCCATGAGTGTTATTGAGCATCATTTTTGTGCTTAGAGCTAGGGGCTGGGTAGGAAGCCATGCAAGATTATTGCAGCTACAGTATCCCAGCTCCTCATGAGCCAAGCCAGCAATGGAGGTAGAAGTAACATTATACTTATTGTGTCCAGAAGGCCAGGGACCAATGAGACCCAAAACAATGATAAAAGCAAGCCCTTCTCCTTGATCAGGGCTCTTCTTGGGTGCATGGGTGCTGGCTTCCCCTGCAAAGCAGAACGATTAGAGAGAGGTCCACTACTGGCCAGTCAAAATGACTTTTTTAGAGTTCTTAGGAGAGAAAACTTATAATCTGGTGAGAGATGCTAGGGCCATGGGAGCATTGAAAAAAAGCAGGATTACTCGGATGAAATCTGGAGATTAATTGTTTTGTTCTGCAGAGAAAAAAGAAATGCATCAATACTAGGTTTGTATAAACCAGGATCCACTGCATGCCTTCCTTAGATGCTGATGCGGACCCAAATATAGAACATAGATTGATTATTGAGGCATTTTTATTAGGCTTTAACTGTATACCTTTTAAACTAAGCCTTCTTTAAAATTCAATAAATGTAATTTTTTAAAATGAAAGGGCTTTCATAAGATGAACTCAGGTTAAACCAGGTTCTTAGAGTCATTACAATCACTGTCATAAGGATGAATTAAGAAGGTTGTTCTGGTCTCCAATTTAATAACACTTTTGACTGCCTTGTAAATTGTGTGATATATGGTAATTTGGCATCCAGTATTTGATTGGCTTGCTCCTCCAACCCTTACTCATAAATTAATGTCATCATGAACATAGACAAGTTCTTTCCTACTTTCTCTGGTTCCTTTTAAAATAGCTATTAACCCTTGCTCACCAGCAAGACATTATTAATTTAACAACAAAAAAATGGCAATGTAAAGACTCAGGAATATATCTAATAATCCATGTGACTAGCTGCAGACAGAAAATACCTGTTTTCTTCTCAAATAATCAAAAGGCAAGTTTTTAGTATGCTTTCCATACACTAGGCTCCGTGGAGGTTTATAATTACATGGAGCCTAGCCCAAGCTCTGCTAAGACTTCACATCTAGTTGGGGAGACAAATACCTTGTGGGAAAGAATTCCATAGATTTCAAGGTTTTAAGAGATATTCTCTAATGAGTCTAGTTGGGAAGACAGACAGATAAACAGCATCTTTAACACTCTGCTGTGACTGGGGAGTAACAGTGATACAGGAACACATCAGAGAGCACCAAGTCCAGGCTGTGAGGTCAGAGAAAGCATCTCAGAAGTTATATCTCACCTGAGATAGAGCAGAGGAGTAGCCAGGTAAAAATGTGTGAATCAGGTTGAAGGTAAAAGCTGCATATTCTTGGAGGTGAAGAAAAATGAAAGTGGGAATGAACATTGTTTATCTGAAGAAATGAATGAGGTTTAGAAGGGACAAAGCATAAAGGGGCAAGGAAAAACTGTGAGAGATATGGCTAGAGAGGTGCCGAATAGTCATGCAAAGAAAAAGCACACAAACCATTTGTTTAGATTTTATCCTAAGCCCAATTTCTGATCTGGGGAGTTTTTTGAGCAGGAGAAAGTTCATGATGTGATTTGCATTTTTTTAAGCCTTGCTCTCACCATACTAGTTTGGATTGGTTTGGGTTAGGGAAACCTGGATGTTTGGAGATAAATTTTAAGAAAGGTGCTACGGTAATCTGATGAGACATGATAGTCACTTAGACTTGGGAAAATACAGGCGAAATGGAGAGAAATTCTTAGATTTGGGGTGTATTTTGGAGGTAGATGCAGTAGGATTAGACGACTGAGTATATGTGACAACCAATGGAGAAAAAAGGGTAAGTGATGATATTCCTATTTCTAGCTTAGACAAATGGGTGTAGGAGGGTCATTGACTGGGACTGGAGCACTGGAGGCGGCTTATATTCGTGAAGGAGATTAGATCAGTTCTGGCTGTATCGAAGTTGAGAATTTCTCTGTAGAATTCCCCAAGGAAGATATTTGGTAGGCAGTGAGATTTACGGGTCCAGAGCATAAGAAAGATCTGGGATCCCAGGACAACCTGCTTTTCAAAAGCACAGTCTAGAAGGAGGAAGGTGCACTAAGGCCATGTGTGTTCAGAGCCTTGAGACATGGAAACAGGGTGTGATGTCAAAAACAGGAAATGTTCACATCCAGTTGTGGGAATCTGAAATGGCCTCATGGAGGTAATATTTGATTTAAGACCTTTAAAGATGGTAGGATTTCAGGGAGTTGTTAGAGAAAAAACTCGGCTGTTTCAGGCTGGGATATCTAAGCAAAAGCACAGAGTGAGAAAAATGAATGACGCTACAGGGCATTACTAATATTTCATTTGGCTGTGGTATAAGGTCTGTTTGTGGGTGAAGAGTGGGAAATGTGGCTAAAAAGATGATTGAGGCAATACTACAGAGAGAACTGACTGAAAGGCAGAAGACTGGACTCTATAAGTGATATGGATTATTTGGGGGCATTTGAACTGAGAAATGAAGGTCTTCATGAATTTCACAGACCACATCTCATCTTTCTGAGCCTTTACAAAGAAAGTGGGACTAGAGAGGCACCAGTATAAACTGGAAAGAATTTGAACTCAAAGAGCTCTGGGTTATAATCCTAGCTTTGGCACTCAGAAGCTACTGAAGCTATGTGACCCAGTTAGTTCCTGTCTCCTTGGGTATAAAGTAGGCAGTGTGATACCCAGTTCTCACGGCTGCTGTGGAATGTAAAGATCATAGGTTTAAGAAGTCTGGTGCATAGGAGACAATTAATACACAAAGAACGGTTGTTATTGGAATGTGGTGGTTGTAGTAGGTACAGTTCTGTTGTCACCTACTCCTTGGCCAGGCCGGCCCCTCAGAAGTATGATGTAGTAATAAAAGCAGGCATTTCAGCTGGGGGAGGACTGGAGAGAATCACATTTCTTCTCAAAACAAACGCAACACAACCACTTCCTGGTAGACAGGAGAGAAGTGCTGAACTAGGAGTTTCCATTGCTCATCGGCCCAGGCTCACACGTTTTCACATGTCCCATAAACAACAGAAAAACGCCTACCAATGAGTGCCTGGGGCCCACCATCTAAGTAACTGTCAAAGGCATGGTTTCCAGGGAACCCTGAATCTGAATTTGGGGATGTGCCCAGAAGTGGATAAATAAAGCACCTGGACTTTTCTCCCAGCCCCATAATGATGTCATCAAATTGAACACGTGGTCGGGCGCGGTGGCTCAAGCCTGTAAGCCCAGCACTTTGAGAGGCCGAGGCGGGCAGATCACCTGAGGTCAGGAGTTTGAGATCAGCCTGACCAACATGGAGAAACTCCGTCTCTACTAAAAATAAAAAATAAATTTAAAAATTAGCCAGGCATGGAGGCACATGCTTGTAAACCCAGTTACTCGGGAGGTTGAGGCAGAAGAATTGCTTGAACCTGGGAGGCGGAGGTTGTGGTGAGCCGAGATTATGCCACTGCACTCCAGCCTGAGCAACAAGAGTGAAACTCCGTCCAAAAAAAAAAAAAACAATTGAACATGTAAAATCAAGGGAGCAACTATTTTCCACACATCAAAGATTCTATCTAGCCTGCCCACAGGGGTCGATGAATCAAGTCTCATTGAGTACACCCTGTTAGAGAAAGCCTAGCACAGTAGGAATTTATGTGTGGCATTTTATTTCTTAGTGGTCAATGATAAACTCTTCTTTTTGAGAGCCTGAGAATAAAGAAGGTTCCTACTCAGACCTAGGGTTTAAGAGCATTTGAGAACTGAGCATAGTAAAACAGGATATTCCAACAAGAAGAATCTTATCTTCAGAATAGGCAAGGGAAAGAGAAGCCACTGGAAGCATTACACATTAATTGTCAGGGTCTATGTAGCTTCGAGACGTTACATTACTTGCAAGTTAACAAGTTAACTTGCCACCATTTCATGGCTGCTTTCTTGAGTCAGAGAAAAAAGCTGTTTTTCACTCACAACAAAATCAGTAGCCAGAGCATCATCACGGTCACCGAGCCCCAATTACCTCAGGGCCAGCACAGGTGAATCTGGATGAATGCACACAAAGTGAGATGCATTCGAAGTGAAAAATACTAACTCAGGGAATGCGTCGCTTTACAGCAGCGTGTAAGAAAGGCTGCTCTCTTTCTTGGAGGAGACATTACCTCATCCTTCAAGGACGCTTGCTGCAAATAAATTTTGAGAAATGGCCTAGATAAAGAGTGATCAGGGCCTTGTAATCTTGGCATACTCTGCAAGATGTAGAGGAGTGCAAGAAACCCGTGAAAGAGTGTCTCCTAACACTAAGCTCTACCCCACTGGGGCTGACCTCCAGCCGTATAACTCAGCATCCCAATTCATTCTCTCTCCTTTCAGTTTTTCTCGGAAAACTAAGGGAGACCCTGAAGACTCGCTAGTGTGATGCCATTCTGGAGGTGCCTATATGTAATCAGTACCCTTAATAAATCCCTAATGACTGTTTTATTATTACCAAGGGTCAACATACACCCCTGCCCCTACCCCCACACAAACACACACACACACACAGAGAAAGAAATGATTGAGCTCCTTTTCAGAGCTGTCCCTGGCTTTATAATGCTGAAATCAAAATATTCCAGCCCTGGGGAGAAAACTTCTGTTAATTCTCGAGGAGTTCACAACTTGCCACATAAATCAGAGTAATACGGTAAATTGTGATAAGCACAGTGACACATGTGGTGTTCCATTAAGTCTTTTGTTCTCCCTGGGGAAAGGAAGAAAGGCTTCTTTACATGATATAGCAATACCAAATTATCTGGTTTTTTTTTAATATTGCACATCTTAAAGTCGTATCTGGGGTGGTTTTGTGAAAAGTGAACTGATGAATAATTTAGAATAGTATCTTAGCACCTCTCCCTGCATATAAAAAATGTAATCTGACTTAATTGTATGTTGCCATGATAACATTAAGAAAGTCCCCAAGGGGTAACTGGGACATGCCCAGCTTAATGAAAAGTCAAAGGACATTACTTGAATTTCTATGAACTCCGTTTTCATGCTTGCACTGCATGTTTCTCAGAATGTGGCAGCGGCCTCCCTCTCCTGAGAGCGTGGAGTGCACAGCAGTGTCTGTGGTGACTCGCCTTTGCTTAAAGAGCTAATTAACTGCTTATCATGATTTTCTCATTTGGAAATCAAGAGGCTTACGGAAATCCTTTGGAACCACAAGTTAGGATTCATGCAACTTCATTACTCATTGAAGTTGGAACTCTTTTAGTAGTTTTTTTTGCTTTGCTTTTTTTGTTTGTTTTTGGTCTTTTTTTTTTTTTTTTTTTTTTTTTTTTTTTTTTTTTTTTCCTGATGCATCTGTAACACTCCAAGCAGTCCCAGGGTTGAAACTGTGTGCCTACATAACAACAAAGTGAGTGCCTGGAGGGAGAAAACATTCAGCAGAAGCCAGAGCTACCAAGGCGAAAGATGTCTGTATTCACATGAAGACGAACTCCACTCAGGGCTGGCCAGAGCATCGAAGGATTAGGTCACCTTATATTTATAGGCAGAGAACTAGATGCTGTACAAGTCAGTCAGAGTCAACAAAAACTAGGCAAGAATTGGGGACGAGGAAGGGTCAGATGGTTCACAACATCAGGGTTCAACAAACAAAGACAGGAGCAAGAGAGATGGTCAGAGAAAACTTAAGCAATGGAAAACTCATGGCCACTGATGGTCCCAAAACAGCCCCAAGGTTCTCCCCAGGGAGAACAAAAGACTTAAGATAGGTGGGCATTTTGTAACCCTCCCTCCTTTCTCAGTGGCTAAGCCTGTGCTTTGTACAATAATTGTCATTTGTTGAAAACTTAAAGGCTATTCAACACACCTTTGATGCCTCCCCCTACTTTCCCTTCCCACTCGCACACATTCCAGCCTTGACTCCTGGGTCCTGCCTACAGCCCTTTGTTCATTGTTCCCTCCTCCTGGAATCCTTCCCCTTTCCCAGCTCTCTCATTGTCTCTGCCCATCTAGATATGTGTTCTTCAAGGCACAGCTCAATTGCTAGTTCCCCTAAGAAGGTTTTCTCAATTTCTGACTGCCTTTTTCTTCATCAGAATTCCTTATTTCTTCATCTCTGCTCTCATAACACTTAGCTTTTATTTGATTGTAAGATTTATTGCACTTTCTGCACTGTTTGGGGTATGTGTGTATGGTTTCTCTGTAGCCTACTAGGGTGAGATTATTCCTTGAGGACTGTTTCACGCATCCATGCAAAGAGATCACCAAACGGGCTTTGTGTGAGCTTAGACAGGGCTCAGGGGTTAGAGTGTATTTGAAGGTGATGACTCTGGATGGACCAGACAGGCAGATAAGCATCTTCCTTTGGTCTGCATGTATTCTGTAACACAGAGGAATGGAGAGTTAGCTCCTTGAAGCCAGCCTATTACATTGGGAGCCAATTACTGTCCATAGACACCCTGTGATAGAGACAGAGCCTTAAGCGAAAGGCACAGCAGGCAAATGTAAGGTGATTCATTTTGTTGTTAGCTCTCCACCAGAGTTAGAATGTCCCCAGCAGCCAGGAACCAGCATTGTATCCAGTGACAAGGTGCTTCTTCATTACAGGGTTAGTGACCTCAAGGAAAGATCCAAATGATAGCCCAGCCCTTGAACACCATTGTTTTTCCAATAACTGAGAAGCATTTGGACCATGACAAGTCTTTTGGGAAGCCCATGCCCGTGATGGGTCCATCTTCCTTGGACAACTCCAGCCAGCTGGAAGCCTCACAATGCACTATCCACTGTGGCCATCTACGCCACCTCCCTGGCCATTTTAGGGCTATCCAGCTCCAGATAAAGGAAAACTCTAATATCGCTCTGATTCATGATCTTTCATCTCTCTCACAGCTAATGGGCTAATGCTTTTCAATAATTCCCAACCTAAGATGTCCACTTCTAAATGGTTTTCCTCAAATACTAGTGGACCTCCTCCCAATTGTGGTCAGCTTGCGCAAGTGAACGGTTCAGGACAACATATCTCTCCACCCATCTCCTCTTATCTGTGGAACCAGCAGTGAAAAAACACTGAGGAGAGCCCTGCCCCTGTGGGAAACCCAGAGGCCTGACCCTGTGGGAATTCCAGAGGCCTGACCCTATGGGAATTCCAGGTCGAGCACCTGGTTTTATCTGCTCTCGCTGATGAGTTAAATCCTTTGGTTCCTTCTTTAATCCATTTCTATGCAACTCTGACTAATTTTATCACAAGATTTTCTCTGAGGCTTTATAAAGTAAAATGTTTTCTTAAACCCACATGTTGAAAGGTATTCTCAATGGTGCCAATTCAAAGGTGTTTGACAGAACATTTTTAAAAAATATATCCATCTACCTTTTTTATCATTTCACGAGTTTTCTCTTGGCTTCTGAACTTTCTTTACTATTAACATAGGTCCCATTATTAAGTCAAAAACTACAATGTGCCTCCTTTCCTGGATAAAAGGAGCAGAAAAGAGAGAGGAGCAAATATCAAAACTGACAAATTGTAATTTCAAAAGGATTTGTGTTCATGGTAAGATCAAAGTAGGCCCCTTTATAGTCACATAAGAAACTGAGGAATTAGGTACCTTTGGATAGACAAATACTATCTTTGTGAGTTTGTGACAGGCAATGACAAACAATAAATAGCCTTCTCTGGTGGCAGATACAAAGTCTTCATTTCTACCTAGTATCCAAATTTGAACATGAATGTGAGTACTGAATATTGGAGACACCAAAGCTAAATGCTTAGAGTGACAAATAATAATAATAATAATAATAATAATAAAATCAAATAACATTACTATGTGTTTACTTATATAATCACTACAACAATTCTATAAAGTGGATCTCATTTAACTATTTTCCAGATGAGGAAATAGGCCATAAGGATTAAGTAGGTTTTGCAAATTTACACAGCAGTACAGTGGCCCAAAGTTCTGATGTCCAGAGCCTTCCTTCCATCCCAGGACACCATCCTGTCTCTTCCTCAGCGCCTTCATGACCAACAATCAAATCTTCCATCTAAACAGTCCTCAGCAACAGCTCAGCCTCTCAAAAGGTCAAGTGTAGGTTGCTGTTTGGAAAAGGAGAGTGCTTTTGGTCCCAAGCATATATGTCCATACATGAGTCTTCATGTTTGAAAAGTTCCAACAACATCACTAGTCTGACTACGAATTTGATTTGTTTTCTAAGTAATGGCTAGAATCAAGGTCTGCACAGCAACTGTTTATCCATGGAGTCAAAAGCCCCTTGTTTCAGTTACTTTTAGGATAGTTCTGAACGCAGGAGCCAACACATAACCTCTAAGAGAGATGTTAGAAGTGTTCGGTGGTCTGCGCTCACCAAGCTAATGAAGGTGGAGTTCAGTTTGAAGCTTGTATGGAAAGTGATGGAGTGTTAAGTCAAGGGCACCGCTTTGTAGTGAAACAGATCCGCATGTAAATCTGGGTGCCCTCCCAGATGAGTTGCAGGGAGTCAATCATGGCTCTTCCCCTCTCTGTACCTCAGTTTCCCTTAACTGTAAAATAATGAAAGTAATATATTTCTTTTAGGGTGAACCTGAGGATTAAATAAGATAACATGTGTAATATACTGGGCACATACAAGGCTTCAATAAATATTGATACATGTTACTTCTTTTTTTTTTGAGATGGAGTCTTGCTCTGTCGCCAGGCTGGAGTTCAGTGGAGTCTCGGCTCACTGCAACCTCCGCCCCCTGGGTTCAAGCAATTCTCCTGCCTCAGCCTCCTGGGTAGCTGGGATTACAGGCACCTGCTACCACGCCCGGCTAATTTTTGGTATTTTTAGTAGAGATAGGGTTTCACCATGTTGGCCAGGCTGGTCTCAAACTCCTGACCTCGCGATCCACCCACCTCAGCCTCCCAAAGTGCTGGGATTATAGGCATGAGCCACTGCGCCTGGCCAGTATTTGTTACTTCCATCCATCTTCCAAAATAAATTTAAAGACAATAACTGACTTATAACTAAATTAATATAATAATTATAGTATTAAAGTTCAGTTCAAAATAACTTGTATTTTATTCATATTACACTAAAGCAAAATGATAAGCCATAAAAATGTTTAAATGCCCTTATTTTTTATTGTTTAAAATATTTATCAGATGTCATTCAAATATGGTAGGGGCTGCTACAAGAGCCTCATGAGTCTCCTTCAGGTCTGCAGGTAGAGGACAACCTGGAAGATTTGTTCAAAGGAGTCCCGTGTCTACCCCAACCCTGGTTCTAGATTTGTGTCAGAGTAGTGAAACTAATTATAGTCATAATTAATTATAATGGAATGAAATGGAATAGAATCAAAAATATCCTAGTACATCCTACATAGTGAGGTGATTGTTTTATGAAATGTTTGTTTCATTTTTATAGATACGCATGTACATCTATATATGTATATGTGTACTAGATGGCACTATCAAATATATTTCTTACTTAGGGTCTCAATCTAACACGTTTGAATGCCACCTCTTTGAATGGTACTCCCAAGTCCCCAGTTTCAGGTCTTTCTCAATGGCTAGAAGGTTCTAGAAATGTGAAGATGGTCTGGGTGACGTGTCATGGTAGCGCCTTGTGAAGTTGAGTTTGGAGCATGATAATTGGGCTCAGCTTGCTACTCATGTTCTACTCTGTTATCTTAAACTTTGTCCACAGAGTTGGTCCATCCAGAGATGAAGATCAATGGCTACGGGATGGATACATGAAGCTGTCATGTATCCAGAGGTGGCATAATTCTATTTGCAAACAGCTGCAGAGTAGGCCCAGCCTCTGTCATGTGTTAAGCACTTGTGCTCATTCCATTTTCAGGGGACTCTGTCATTAACTCAATAAAACACATTGTCCCTCCACGGATCTCCAGCTGAGACAGGGCTGAGGGTTGGGGAAAAGAAGAGACAGGGAGAAAGTTTCCTTTGGCGTAAATACTAACTTATTCAGTCTCTTGGGATTATTTACTTCCCTAAAATAATGGTCTATTATTTTTCTTTTATATCTTCTTGTACCATAAAGGAAAACAGTTGAACTGTGATTTTATACTCAGAGACTTGTTGATATCAGATTATCTTTTAACAGTTCTTGTTTTTTTTTTTTTTTTTTTTAATTCCTACTTGTCCTCTTCCACCACTTCTCATAGAAATCTACGGCTAAACCATGATATATGTGATTTACCTTTAAATTTAGTTCCAGAAGTAATATATATGCATACTTTTTAAATATAATTGGATTGATTTTGGTTACAGTTGTAAGGAGAAAATTTCAAAAAGACACCATCAGATCAGATAGAGAATGTGTTAATATAATCAGAGCTTCTAAGAAAAAGCAATTTTGACAGATTAGGAATTGTATCTTTGTGTGGCTACTGCCCAAGTTGTCAAACCCTCTTCCCATGGTGACAGCAGCCTCCCTCAAACTTCAGGAATGCCGTCTTCTCATCACATTGTGAAAAGCCAGCCTGGAACTATATTTGGACCTTTCTGTCAAAGAAGACTAAGAAAGAGGAAGTAAAGCTCCTACTTGAAGTTTGCAGCAACTGTTCATGGTGATAATACTGCAGAGGCTCCATTTTACAGATACAGAAGCTGAGGTATAATGAGAAAAAAAATTGCTTAACTTGTCCTTCTGAGAAAGGGGTCTCTGTTCATCATGCAAATACTGGCAATGTTGCTGTGCCTCAAATTTGTCTCTATTTGAAAAATCTACCAGCAACCAAAAAGGTCTTAATATTAGCTTGAAATGTGAAATTACTAGTAAGTAAAATCCATCAGGGAGGATTGGGAGCCCATCTCCATAGCTGTGGAAGATGTGGGAAGGCAGATATAGCCTTTCCCTCTCTCTGCACAGCCATGAGGGATGCTGGCAAGAAACTAGCCACCAGCCCAGGGAAAAAGAGCACAGCAGCAGCACTGAGTGAACAAAGCAGATATTTAGTGCTTACAGATAATATCCAACTCCAGCATCAGCGAGAGCTTGGCCGGGGAGGGCATCTCCTAGGAAACCGTCAGATAACACTGGGAGAGACAGGCTTTAACATAAAAAGAGCTGCAGGGGAAACAATACACATTAGCTAGAAATGAACCATGTTTCAAAATGCAGCAGTCATTTCCTGTACAACAAACAGGTCTGCACTGCTCACATGGTTGCACCCGTGCTCAGAGCAGGGAATCCTATGCTCCCGGCACTCTGGAGGTCAGCACCTCCATCTAGCAGGCGAAACAGGAGAAGCGAGCCTGGCCAGGCCAGACAGACAGCAGACAACTCACCTTTCCAGTCGGCCCTGGGCACTGGAGGCAATGACAGTGATCATAAGATGCAGAGAAAGCATGATACTGGGATGGAGGGGCCAGTCTCTAGACCTGCAGGGTGACATGCATGGCAGCATATGTAGTCAACAGAGCCCCGAAGCCCTCCAACCTTCCCTTTCTCCACTGCCCTTGACCTCATCTTTCCCCTTTCTCTCCTCCTCCAAACACACATGAGCGTGCACACACACACACAAACACATATACGTACATGCACATATGTGCATCATACCTATGCACATATACATAACAAACACATACACACACATACAGTCATGCCTCACTTAACTACAAGGGTATGTTCCAAGAAATGCATCATTATGTAATTTCATTGTTATGCAAACATCACAGAGTATACTTACACAAAGTCACACGGTGTAGCCTACTACACACCTAGGGTGTATGATGTAGTCTATTGGTCCTATGCAACAGACCTGTACAGCATGTGACTACTGCATACCATAGGCAATTGTAACACAATGGTAAGTACTGGTGTATCTAAACATACCTACATAGAAAATGTACAGTATAAATGTGTATTATAATCTTATGGGACAACCATCATATAGATGACTTCTGATTGACCAAAACATTATTATGCAGCATATAACAGTACATACACACACTCACACACACACGTACACACTCACACTCACATGACTTTCAGAGGCCTGCTCCAGTTTAAAAAACTACTTCCAGAATTCACTGGGAGGTTATGACTTTCAGAGGCCTGCTCCACTTTAAAAAACTACTTCCAGAATTCACTGGGAGGTTATCTCAAAAAAAGTAAGCTCCTTTAAAGATATTCCTTCCTTCATTCATTCATCTGCCTGTTTGGTCAAGGTAAGCATGTGTGGACCTGCCTATCATCTCCTAAGCACATTTCCGGAATGAAGTCTAGGGCAGCTGAACATCTCTTGCCAAGCATCAAGTCCCAGGTCAATGCCAGCAGAGCCAGAGGTAGGACCTGAGAACATTAACCTCTCACTGATGACTGTTTAAACTCTTGGTTGCCTAGCAACAGGTGGTAATAGCACAATCACAGATAAATATACTGTAGAATAATCTCAATGTTGTCATTTAGCTGGGTTTTTAATGGGAAAAAAAAAGCTTCCTTGAAGAATCGAAGAATTCAAAGGTTGTTTCCATGTTGTTTTTGTTTCCTTGCTGGACGTGGTGCTCCTATCTGGTTAGGGACATGCTTCCATCCAAATGCTTCTCCCTCCCAAAGGTGCCTTTTTGAGAAAGTGCATGTAGGCCTGCCCTGGTAATCAAAGACATCAGCCATCATAGCTCTGACCAGCTCACAGGGGCTTTGATTCAACATTTCGGCTCTGTCCTGGTGACCAAAACTTTCTGAAAGTCATCTGTACTCCCTTCAAGACGGACATGGTTTCCAAAGTCAAGAAAGTATGGAAACAAAATTGCCAGGGAATTAAAACGACAAATCATTGTCATGTCCATTAAAAGGAAAGTAAGAAGTGTGACGTTTTTTGAAGGAAGAGGTTAGAACCATAGACTTGCATTCTGGTAGGAGGATTTCAGGGTATTCATATTCATTTATTACGGGAGTGGAAAGTGCACGGGTTTAAGATCAGACAGATCTAGCCGAATCCTAAACTCGTCACTTAAAGTCTACAAATCGAGCCTCAGCTTAATCCATAATTCAAAAAAAGAAAATCATCCTGAAAGCTATCCCACCAAACTATTGTAAGGATTAAGTGAGCTAAGTAAGAGAACATGCCAATTCCAGCCAGGACACATAGTACGTGTTTAATAAGCACCCCGTCTACTGCCTTGCTTTATACCGGACAGAAATGGCAATGCCCTTGGTCCTCTTCCAGTTACAGTAGCTTTAGTTGCTCAAACAGGCTCCTGCTGCATTAAAAGAGAGCTCTAATTCAGCCTCCTCACAAATGCAAACTGACTGTTCCATTAGGACACATTAGTAATGCTCCCTGGTACTAACAGTGAAAGAGTCACACTCTACATTTTACAAACTCTTTAAAAGACTCTCCTCTCTCAATCTGTCACAGCTACTTCTAACTAGAAATCCCTCCCCTCCCTCCTCTCTCTCTCATTGCCCCCACTTGTCCACAGTCTCTTTTATTCCACTTCCACCTTCAGCCCTCACCCTGGACACACTGATCTCCCCTTCCCCTCCTCCTGCTAAATTTAGAGGCGAGCTGTCTCCCTGGTGTGAGAGGTCCGAGGGCTGTGGCAGCAGGGTACAGAGCTGATCTGGAGTTGGCTGTCGGCAGTGAGGGAAGGACAAATGTCAGGGAGACCTGCTCCCTGGCCGCCCTCCCTCCAGCCCCAGCACCGCTCCTCAGCAGCCTCTCTTGACAGGCAGGGTAAAAGGAGGAGGGCATGGGGGCCTTTGAAGTCTGGCTGCCTGTCACCAGAGCTCAAAGAGACCAAGGGCTTGTCAGAGCACAAGTCACTGGGGCTCTTTCCCTTTCCTAATTAATTCAGTTGGCTCTGGAAGGAAAGGAATTGTGATATGCCCAGAACTGAATGGAAAGCACAGCTTACCGGTGCAATGCTGCAGCATCTTAAATCTTTTCCAAGCGCCAGTCCCCCAGCTTGGCAGAAGAAGTTTATTCACCCCTCCCAGAGCAGCATCCCCTGGGCAGCTGACCCTAAGGTGGGCATCCAAAGATCCGTTCCTGGCCAGGCATGGTGACTCACGCCTGTAATCGCAGCACTTTGAGAGGCCGAGGTGGGTGGATCACCTGAGCTCAGGAGTTTGAGACCAGCCTGGGCAACATGGTGAAACTCCACCTCTACTAAAAATACAAAAATTAGTTGGGCATGGTGGCACATGCCTATAATCCCAGCTACTTGGGAGGCTGAGGTAGGAGAATCGCTTGAACCGGAGAGATCAAGGTTGCAGTGAGCCGAGATTGTACCACTGCAC